>NC_134487.1:222338174-222473174 GCF_040206685.1 Ascaphus truei
TGGGGGAGAGAGGGGAGATAATGGGGAGAGAGAGAATGAGAGAGAGAGAGAGAATGAGAGAGAGAGAATAGGGGAGAGAGAATTGGGGGGAGAGAGAGAGAATGGGGGGAGAGAAAGAGAGGGAAAGAGAGGAAGAGAGAGAGAGAATTGGGAGGGAGAGAGAGAATGGGGGGAGGGAGAGAGAGAATGGGGGGAAGAGAGAGAGAATGGGGGGGGAGAGAGAGAGAATGGGGGGGAGAGAGAGAATGGGGGGGAGAGAGAGAATGGGGGGGAGAGAGAGAGAGGGAATGGGAGAGAGAATGGGGAGGAGAGAGAGAGAATGGGAGGAGGGAGAGAGAGAGAGAGAGAGAGAGAGAGAGAGAGAGAGAGAGAATGGGGGGACAGAGAGAGAGAGAATGGGGGGAGGGAGAGAGAGAGAATGGGGGGAGGGAGAGAGAGAGAGAGAGAGAGAGAGAGAGAGAGAGAGAGAGAGAGAGAGAGAATGGGGGGAGAGAGACAGGGAAGGGTGGAATGAGAATGTAGGGGTGGGGGAGAGACGAGAATAGAGGAATATGGGAAGAGGGAGAGAGAAACGGGTGTGTGTGGGAGAGAAGGGGTGGGACAGAGCGAGCAAAGAGACATAAAGGAGAAGGGGCGCAGTTGGTGATATCATTTGTTTTATAAAAAAAAATTGTCATGGAACAGAAATACCCATTTCAGCCTTCTCTGTTTCACCCCCCCCCCCTTTCCTTGGCAGTTCTGCCTGCTAGCTGTATTTGGATGTTGCTTTCCTTGCAGTTTCACTCCCAGTGCAGATGGAATGGATACATTATGTTGCCTTTTTTCCTTCCAGTCTGTCACACCCCTGGTTGCCCTGGCAACATCTCCAGTCCTCCAAGTTAATGGGCTTTCCATTCCCCCTGTCCCTGCTGTCAATTAGTTTAGCCTGACCCCTATCCCTGTGTCACAAGCAGTACCCACTGTCTTTCCTTCCTGACATTGGCATAGTGAGTACATTTATGTTACACCCTATGGCAAAGCCAATTCTTTTCACCTGCCCTTAATTACAAGGTAATTCATAGGTAATTACAAGATAGATCACTCCGGCTACCACGCGCTGTCACAGGCATATTTCACCTATCTAACAAGAACTAACACGGAAGATAGCATGCGAGAACGCGACCTGCAAAAGGCGATTGACCTAAAACGTGATGGCATCGTGCAAACCGCCATCACAGAAGCTGAGAATAAGAGAAAAGGCATTTTGCAGGAGACCGCATCGCAGCGTTCCAGCACATCCAGACACTCGTCAAGGTCAACAAGATCAGCGCAATCTAACGCATCCAACGCAAGCGCAAGCGCTACAAGGTGCGAGCCACCGCAGAGGCCGCACGTGCCAGGGACGAATAAAGAATGGGAGGAGAGAGAGAGACACAAGAATGGGGGGAGAGAGAGAGAGACACAAAGAATGGGGGAGAGAGAGACAGAATGGGGGGAGACAGAGAATGGGGGAGAGACACAGAGAAAGGGGGAGGGAGATAGAGAGACAAAGATTGGGGGAGAGAGAGAGACACAGAATGGGATGGGGAGAGAGAGACAGACAGAGAATGGAGGGAGAGAAAGATGAGAATAGGGGGTGGGGGAGAGAGACAGAGAATGGAGGAGAGACAGAGAATGGGGGTAGAGAGAGACGAGAATGGGGAGGAGAGAGAGACGAGAATGGGGGGGGGGGAGAGAGCTGAGAATGGGGGGGGGGAGAGCCAGAGAATGGGGGGGAGAGAGACAGAGAATGGAGGGGAGAGAGACAGAAATGGAGGAGAGACACAGAGAATGGGAGAGGGAGGGGAGAGGAGAGGGAGAGAGAATGGGGAGAGAGGGAGAGAATGGGAGGAGAGAGAGAATGGGGGGAGAGAGAATTGGGGGGAGAGAGATGGGGGAGAGAGAATGGGGGAGAGAGGGGAGATAATGGGGGAGAGAGAGAGAATGAGAGAGAGAGAATAGGGAGAGAGAATTGGGGGAGAGAGAATTGGGGGGAGAGAGAGAGAATGGGGGGAGAGAAAGAGAGGGAGAGAAAGAGAGGGAAAGAGAGGAAGAGAGAGAAAGAAGAGAAGAGAGAGAGAGAATGGGGAGGGAGAGAGAGAGAATGGGGGGAGGGAGAGAGAGAGAGAATGGAGGAGAGAGAGAATGGGGGGAGAGAGAGAATGGGGGGGGGGAGAGAATGGGGGGGAGAGAGAGGGAATGGGGGAGAGAGAATGGGGGAGGGAGAGAGAGAGAGAGAGAGAGAGAGGAGAGAGAGAGAGAGAGAGAGAGAGAGAGAGAGAGAATGGGGGAGGGAGAGAGAGAGAGAATGGGGGGAGAGAGAGAAAGAGAATGGGGGGGAGAGAGAGAATGGGGGGAGAGAGAGAGAGAGAGAGAGAGAGAGAGAGAGAGAGAGAGAGAGAGAGAGAGAGAGAGAGAGAGAATGGGGGAGAGAGACAGGGAAGGGTGGAATGAGAATGTAGGGGTGGGGGAGAACGAGAATAGAGGAATATGGGAAGAGGGAGAGAGAAACGGGTGTGTGTGTGTGAGAGAAGGGGTGGACAGAGCGGAGCAGAGAGACATAAAGGAGAAGGGGCGCAGTTGGTGATATCATTTGTTTTATAAAAAACAATTGTCATGGAACAGAAATACCCATTTCAGCCTTCTCTGTTTCACCCCCCCCCCCCCCCCCCTTTCCTTGGCAGTTCTGCCTGCTAGCTGTATTTGGATGTTGCTTTCCTTGCAGTTTCACTCCCAGTGCAGATGGAATGGATACATTATGTTGCCTTTTTTCCTTCCAGTCTGTCACACACCTGGTTGCCCTGGCAACATCTCCAGTCCTCCAAGTTAATGGGCTTTCCCATTCCCCCCTGTCCCTGCTGACAGTTAGTTTAGCCTGACCCCTATCCCTGTGTCACAAGCAGTACCCACTGTCTTTACTTCCTGACATTGGCAGAGTGAGTACATTTATGTTACACCCCTATGGCAAGGCCAATTCTTTTCACCTGCCCTTAATTACAAGGTAATTCATAGGTAATTACAAGATAGATCACTCCGGCTACCACGCGCTGTCACAGGCATATTTCACCTATCTAACAAGAACTAACACGGAAGATAGCATGCGAGAACGCGACCTGCAAAAGGCGATTGACCTAAAACGTGATGGCATCGTGCAAACCGCCATCACGGAAGCTGAGAATAAGAGAAAAGACATTTTGCAGGAGACCGCATCGCAGCGTTCCAGCACATCCAGGCACTCGTCAAGGTCAGCAAGATCAGCGCAATCTAACGCATCCAACGCAAGCGCAAGCGCTATCAAGGCGCGAGCCATCGCAGAGGCCGCACGTGCCAGGGACGAATATGGTCAGAGAGAGGCAGCCGTAAGGGCAGAAAGAGCACACATAGAAGAGGAGGAGCAGAACGCCGCCAATGCCGCCACCATCACCGCCGCCGCTGCACGTAGGAAGGCTGAATTGGACGCGGATCTAGAAGCTCTAAGAAAAGAAGAGGACGCCGCCGCCATAGCCCAAGCCGAAGTCTTAGAAGCAGCCGCGAGAGGACAGCAGGGAGCAACCGTACAGACTGATAGCCTCAGAGGATCCAATCCAATGCACTGAAGACTACATAAGGAGCCTCTTCAGTGTAAACACCAGCGCACCATCTCAACACGACGGGAGTGATACCACAGACACCGAAGACTTGCTAGGTCCACGTGAAGAAGACGCTGCTCCTTTAAAGGTACACACTACCTGGGACAGCCACAGCCGCAACAGTGATCCACACGCCAGCGCGCACACGGATGCACTACAACAGGCTCGCAATCCAGGTACACCCACATGGGAAAACACAGCCCCTCACACCGACCAGCAGTCAACACGCGTCCATGCCAAGGAAGAGGCAACCGCAAGGACCCTCCCGGTAACTACCTCAGAACGCGACCAACACGCTGATGCCTCAGGCCTGATAGACATGGCCAAGTACATGATCCGGCGTGACATGGTGCAAACAGGACTCACCAACTTTGACGACCGTCCTGAGAACTACCGGATGTGGAAGTTCACAATCAAGGACGCAATCAAGAGCCTGGGCTTCTCAGCAAGGGAAGAGCTCAACCTGCTATCCAAATGGCTGGGAAATGAATCCAGGGACCAAGCGAAGAGACTTGGGATGGCAAACGCGAACCACCCCCAAGTAGGTCTCGACCTAGTATGGGAAAGGCTAGAAGAGTGCTACGGTAGCCCCAAAGCAGTTGAAGATTCACTCTTCAAGAGAGTCAACAGCTTTCACAGGATCACAGCTAAAGACTATTCGAAGTTACGAGAGCTCGGGGACCTACTGCAAGAGCTGGAGTTTGCAAGAAAAGACCATTCCTTAACAGGTCTCAACGTCCTAGACTCAACTCGTGGAGTGAGACCCATCTTGGAGAAGCTACCCTTCAACCTCCAAGAAAGGTGGATTTCACAAGGCTCCAAATACAAAAGGGAGAAGCAAGTCGCCTTCACTCCCTTCTCATTCTTCTTGAGCTTCATCCACGAAGCGGCAAGGGCAAGGAACGATCCCAGTTTTATCTTGGGTGCGCAAACCACACACAGTGCAAACAGCCTGAGGAATGAGAGACCAGTGGCGAGGTACGGTAACACTCAAACACCCATCTCGGTCCACAGGACGGACATGTCTCCCACGACCCAAACTACTCCCGATCAGTCAGTCACCAGAGACGAGAAACCAAGGGACCCAAACAGGGAATGTCACATACACAAGAAGCCACACCCACTTAACAGATGCTTTGGGTTCAGGATGAAGTCCCTAGAGGAACGCAAGAAGTTACTCTGAGAATTCGGAGTCTGCTTCAGGTGCTGCGACTCCACGACTCACCTAGCCAAGGACTGTAAAGAGGCCATCAAATGTGCAGTGTGCAAAAGTGACAAGCACGTAACATCTCTACATCCAGAGGCGCTGACACTCCACCAACTCAACAACCCATCCTCCGTAGCGGAGCATGGCGGGGAGGAAGGAGAAGGAGAGCCAACATGTGTCACGACTAAGTGCACCGAGGTTTGCGGAAAAGGAAGTGACAAAATGTCCTGCTCCAAAATATGCCTTGTCGCAGTGCACCCCCAGGGACAACCTGAGAAGGCTATTCGGATGTATGCAATCCTTGACGATCAAAGTAACAGATCATTGGCAAAGACGGAATTCTTCAACTTATTCAACTCACAAGACAATGCCTCACCCTACACCCTCAGAACCTGTGCAGGGTCAACTGAGACAACAGGGAGAAGAGCAAGCGGTTACGTCATACGTTCAGTGGATAACAGAGTGAAGATAACTCTCCCCACACTCATCGAGTGCAACCACATGGCTGCAAACAGGGATGAGATTCCCACACCAGACGTGGCACGCCATCAACCGCACCTCAGAGGAATAGCCAACTACATCCCGCCGGTAGAACAAGGCGCCAAGATCTTGCTGCTGCTCGGTAGGAACTTCTTGAGGGTACACAAAGCCCGTAAACAGCGTAACGGACCCTACAACGCACCATACGCCCAAAGACTTGACCTGGGATGGGTGATAGTGGGCAACGTGTGCACTGACAAAGGGCACGGACCAGACTATGTTGACGCCCGCAGAACAGTGATAACAGAATGCGGACACACATCCCTTTCTGAACCATGTCTTGGCCATCTCCAAGTGACAGGAGGGCCAAGTGAGGAGAAGAGACAAGGTCATACCCCTGAGATCAACAAAAACATCTTCACATCAGGGGGATGTGACAATGGCCTAGGATACTTAGTAGTTCAGACAACAAAGGATGATGAGTCGACTCCACTGAAGGAATAAGGTAACCTCCTGAAGGTGCCCGACAAAGGGATCGTCCAAAAGACAATAAACAATCGGACAGTCCTCCTGCGAGCAATGGCATAGCTAAGACATACAGCCATTTCTCTCCGCAAAATACCAAGTGGCAAAGCAGCCAACCGCCACAGCTCGCATGGCCGCAGAAGATTGCGCCCTGCAGGTGAAGCCACAGGGGCAAAAATATTGTCCTCTCACAAGTCTCAAAAGAGACAGTCGCAGAGACATTTCATAAATGGATTTACAAGGAAAAAAGAGGCTGTTCTTCTTCATGCCAAGGGAGAAAATAACATCCTGACGGCAGTTAACAAAGAGACACATAGGCGTTTCACCAAAATACGTGGAGACGTTCTCGTGCAAGAGAAACGTTCCGATGACTTACGGTGCACAGCGTTCCAGACAACAAGGGATGACGACAAGCAAACACCATCGAGGGAAGATAGAGGATTCCCGAGGTTAACAGTTAAGGAGCTCTTCAAAGACGGACCGGGCAGTTGGGTGACTCCGCTACCATTCCGTCCACCAAAAAGACGCCTCCCGAACAATAGAGAACATGCCGTCTCTAGGCTCACTTCGCTCCGCCGCAACCCACAAAGGGAGCCGGAGACCAAGAATCAAATTGTGGTCTTCACCCAGAAGAGATTCCTTAGCGGACACGCAGAGCCAGCGCCTTCACTGAAGGAAGGTAAAAAATGCCGGCACCTCCCATCATCTGGTGTCCACCACCGTCAGAAACTCAGCCAGATCTGGGTAACGTTCAGCTCCAATGCTCAGCACCAGGAAGCCTCTCCAAACGGCACCCTACTCACTGGATCAGACTTGACAACCAGACTTCCGGGGGCGTTGATCCGCTTCTGCAAGGAGCCAAAGGCCATCTACTTCTGCCAAACGCCAGGTGATAGGGTGACAGACTACCATGACCGGCATATCCACGAGGTGATGCACTCTGTAGAGAAAACTACAGAGACAAAAGGACTGTTCTCTCACAAAGTTGAAAGAAAACCGCGCAAGAGACCTTTACACAAAGAGATTGTGGTGCAACCAGCTAACCTGGAGCTGTGCAGCCACCTGGCCTCCCTTACCAGACGGTTTTGGCCAAAGGACTTTGATGCCAGTGGTACCGGCCGGTATCACCTCGCTATGTGGACATGGACCTTTGCATTGTTATGTTATGTTTGCATTGCACATATGTTCCACACATTCTGTTATATAGTGGTATCTCCAGATACCAGACGGGGAGTGTCATGGAACAGAAATACCCATTTCTGCCTTCTGTGTTTCACCCCCCTTTCCTTGGCAGTTCTGCCTGCTAGCTGTATTTGGCTGTTACTTTCCTTGCAGTTTCACTCCCAGTGCAGATGGAATGGATACATTATGTTGCCTTTTTTCCTTCCAGTATGTCACACCCCTGGTTGCCCTGGCAACACCTCCAGTCCTCCAAGTTAATGGGCTTTCCCATTCCCCCCTGTCCCTGCTGACAGTTAGTTTAGCCTGACCCCTATCCCTTTGTCACAAGCAGTACCCACTGTCTTTACTTCCTGACATTGGCAGAGTGAGTACATTTATGTTACACCCCTATGGCAAGGCCAATTCTTTTGACCTGCCCTCATTTACAAGGCATCCACAGATATACACCTTTCCAACACAAACATCTTACCACAAGGACCTGTTTTTATTGCTGTCTTCCTAAATAAAGTGAAGAAAATATACAGGACTTGTTGTGCTTTGGAAAGAGGGCTGAGTTGAAGCTAGCTGGGTTCATTCATACCCTAGACATGACCCTGGATCCAGAATACATTTTTTTGATGTGTCCCGGTTTTTACGTTTGTAAATCTGGTCACCCTACAACCATGTCCTTACCCTGCATAAGTATTCCTGCTTAGGGTTGCCAGGTGTCCGGTTTTCACAAGGACAGGCCGGTAATTCCGTTGCCTGTCCGGTATAAAATCGGAGGTAATACCGAACACCTGTGTGTCCGGTATTACCATTTTTGCGGAGAGGTCAGCGCAAGCGCGGGGGCGGCGTGAGGGCAGGCAGTGCTAAGACTGCAGGCGGGGGCGGGCAGGAGCACTCGGGAGTCTGTGCAGCCTGTCCCTGATTGGAGGAGCGGAGAGCGGGGACCAGGGTGAGAGGGTGAGATGATGGGGGGGCCAGGGTGAGGTGGTGAGATGATAGGGGGGCCAGGGTGAGATGGTGACAGGATGGGGGGGGCTGGTGAGAGGATGTGGGGCCTGGGTGAGAGGATGTGGGGCCAGGGTGAGATGGTGACAGGATGGGGTGGGAGGATGGGGGACAGGGTGAGAGGGATGGGGGGGACAGGGTGAGAGGGATGGGGGGGACAAGGTGAGAGGGATGGGGGGGACAGGGTGAGAGGGATGGGTGGGCCTGGGTGAGAGGATGTGGGGCCAGGGTGAGATGGTGACAGGATGGGGGGGCCAGGGTGAGATAGTGACAGGATGGGGTGAGATGGTGAGAGGATGGGGGGACAGGGTGAGAGGGATGGGGGGTCAGGGTGAGAAGATGATGATGGGGGGAATAAGATGATAATGGGGGAGGGGGATGAGATGGTGATGGGGGCCAGCCTGGGGAGATGAGATCATGATGATGGGGGATATTTTAAATGTATTGGGGGGGGGGGGTATATTTTAAATGTATTGTGGAGGTAGGGGTATATTTGATATGTATTGTGGAGGTGGGGGTATATTTTAAATGTATTGTGGAGGTGGGGGTATATTTTAAATGTATTGGGGAGATGGGGGTATTTTTTTAATGTATTTAGGGGGAGGTGGGGGTATTTTTAAATGTATTTGGGGGGAGGTGGGGGTATTTTAAAATGTATTCGGGGGGCATGGGGTATTTTTAAAATGTATTCGGAGGGCGCAGGGGTATTTTTCAAATGTATTTGGGGGCGTGGGGGTATTTTTAAAATGTATTTGGGGAGCGTGGGGGTATTTTTTATATGTGTTCGGGGGGTGGGGCGTGGGTGTCCAGTATTTTTGGACAAGCCACCTGGCAACCCTATTCCTGCTTGGGAGTGGGAATGACAAAGTTGAGAAAAAAAGTGCATTAAGGGAGGGTCTGACATAAACAGCACTAGGATCTAAGCAGCCATTTGTGTTCAGCATCCATCTTAGGTGACTGATCTTGTCATCCATTTTGTCTATTGTCTCCATGAAAAGTTGGAATGAAATTGAGTTTTAAAAGATACATTTTCTTTTTCTTCCTTCTGCTCAGAAGTATTTTTTTTGTGATAATAAGCCTTCAGCTAACCACAAACCTTGGAGAGAAGATAACAGCCACTTCTCACATTCAGGGGGAGGGTCTCGTGTCAAATACATCCTTCCAAGAAACTAGCGTATATAGTGAAAGGTTACGAGCTTGCATAATAATTTTGTAGCTGACTCAATACATTTTTTCTATGTTTAACATTTATGTTATTAATCAATGTTCTCGTATTCATATTTGTTTATCTTATACGCATACAGTATGTAATGCCCCACAAGCCACCTCATAAAGGGGGCGTGGGCTTTAGTATTATGGTATAAATATGCCTTGTAGGCCATATTTCTGCAGGAGAGCTTTTGTTTTTAAGCTTTTCTCCCGTGTGTGTGCACCCATACGCAATAAACTCATTTGTCATTTTGCAATGTAACCCTCAGATTGTATTTTTTATTCACGCTTTTCATAGGAGATTTAAAATTGAATTTTAGATCTACAAGGCGACTGCTACTATAGCTCCACTGTACCCTCTCGCCATCAAAGAAAATAAATTCAAGCAGCATAGTATGCTACTTTCAGAAAGAAGGTACTGGTTGGTTCTGTAAGGTTAAAAAAACTAACAGTGAGATATTTTTCAAGACTTTTAATATCCTCCTGTGGGACCACAGAATACTGTAGATCCTGAAAGAGAGAGAGAACTCCATGTGTTATGAGCTAAGAAGTGGATTTTATATGACAGGTCAGTTTCCAGAATTCAGGCTGAAAACATATATAACTGAATTATTCATGAGCATTTAATACCTTACTGTTTTGGAAGTGTAGATATTTAATGGTTATATTTTTTTATAAGTAATAAAAAATGGAAAGAGACTTGAAATATTGTAATATACTACCATGAGATGTACACACACAAGATTATTCATGGAACAAATATCTGATTGCTTTGTTCAAGGGAAGGTTTACAAGATAAGGAGATCAATATGGGCCTTACGAGCCTACAAATGTACCAAGCCTTACTGTTAGGGTTGCCAGGTGTCTGGTTTTGAACCGGACAGCCCAGTATTTTGCCCCTGCATCCAGTATAAAATGAAAGGTAATACCGTACATGTATGTGTCCGGTATTACCTCCCTCCGAATGCAGGGTGGCTGCGGGGGGGCCGGCAGCCGGTCAGAGCAGTTGCCGCCATGCCCGGCTCTTTCCTGCTGCAGACTTCTCTCTCCCTGTCTGTCCCACGCCCTAGTGCTGTGATGCTGACGCGCGCCGGATCCTCTGACGACAGCGCCGGAAGTAAGCAAGAGATTATGATTACATTTCTATATGAAACTGTAGTACTGTTCGATTGCAGTAGCTAACAGTCATGACCCTTATTATACAGTACAGCCACGGCCTCTTTTATTCTCCAACATCTCCGAATTTTTTCGGGGATTTTTTCCGAATGCCACGCACTTCACCGCACTTCACCGCGTTCATGCCGCATTCTGACCGCATTCATGTTGCATTCACACCCGCGGTGGATGTGTTTATTGATAATGGTTCGGATTTAATTGGTTGCAATTCTTCGCGTATCCGCCAGGTGGCAGATATTCATGAACTGTAATGTGCATGCGTTCCAGTAATGTGTCGACTTGCAGGTGTTTAAAAAAATACCACAGTGGTCTATTGTAAATTGACCTTGGTACTGAAGAAGTTACAATAATGTTTCAATTTAGGCTTTTCATATTAAAAACTAAATGCGCAGTGTTCTATTGTCCTGAGAGTTTCGAGATGAGTGCACCGCTGCAGTCCATGTTCCAAAAACACGACAGAACGTACTCTTATTTAATATGGTCCGCGATTAATGCAACAGATGATAAGATGGAAACAGTTGTTCAAATTTATCAGTATTTTATCGAAAACTATGACTTTTACAAATTTTTACCAGATGCTCATGTGTGGAAGCGTGCAATAAGGAAAAAGTTATGTATCGATCCATGTTTTTTTCGTATTGATCCCGATGTTATTGGAGGGTATTGGTGTGTATCACCGGGTTTTTCCCGTATCTATGATCATGGAGACTTCAAAAGGCAAAAGGTCATGTTTAAAGCAACTAAGAAATGTCAGTCGCAGGCAAGCCATGCGCCAGCACCGGCTTCCAATAACGGTCCGACCGTCGGTGAAAACCTGGTGCCCGACAACCCTTGCTGTCTGTCCCCGCCCGGATACCTACAGCCTGAGCCGGATTTCGCGTACAGATTCCAGCAAGCTTGCATGTACCTAAGCGATTTCCAGCCTGATCTGCTAACTACAGGTGTAGTAGTCCCGCTGTCACCTGTCAACTACGTGTATGATCAAGAATACGGGACTGGCAGTGGCTCGGCGCCAGCTGATTGGCAAAGTCTATGGTGAGTAATGTTGCCGTATTTTATTCTGTTTTTGAAATATCAAGCAACAAGCAATATCTCCTGTAAGCAATATCATTTGCTGAGCAGCTTCTACAGTAGATACCTGTACTGCACAATTGGTGGAAAGCTAGGCGCATGCGCATAGGAACCTTCTTGAAACGTATATGCGTGTCATCACATCGACAGTAGGCGCATGCGCATGTGAACAGGAGACGCCCTCAAGAAAATTATTGGTGGGACTGACTGTGGGAACTTCTTTAGGGGACTGACTGACCATTACAGTAAAACTTTTACTTTTGTTTTTCCTCAGAGAAGAAAACTTTGTCATCTCATGCGGAAAACGGCAAATGGAGGGATTTCGATGGATAATATCGCTTTGTGTTACAATGCCTGCACATTGCTGAATCTGAAGAAAAACACGTACCGGAGTCTACAGTTTAGTCGTCGTTGTTATTGATTAGGATAGAACACCTGAAACAGTATGCTGTTGTTTTCAGACCGTATACAATACATTTTTATATATACCGTTTAATAAACCCGAAAAATAAAAAGTATGCATGTATTCTACGTGCATTCCAGTACATATGTGTATTCTATACCCGTACAGCATGTATTGTTTTAATACTCTTGTGATGTACTATACAGTGCAGAGCATGCCTACAGTATACTGTACAGTATGCCTGTACAGTATGTTCTAGAAACACTGTATTTTGTTACTGTATAAAAGGAGACAATGGAACAATTTAAAACAAATCAACATTTTCTTTTATTGGTGGAGTAAGTACAAAAACATTTATTTACAAATACTGTACAATTTAAAAACATTTAAAGTGTACAGCAATTCAAAACATTAACAGGTGTATGGTTTACTGCTAGTGAAAACATTTACACTGTATGTACAGAAAGTCAAAACATTTACAGTAGGATGGTGTACAGAACAGGACACACAAATCCAAAGGGGGGGTAGATCCCCAATGGAGCAAGAAACCCAGGGCTGCACTCTTGAGAAAAATAAATGTGGACTATACAATATACTCCGGGTCAATAACCCTGTGCTACGCAACGCAAAACAAAAAAGTTTTATTAAATACTAGGGAAAGGAAATACAGGGGGGTATAGGATAAGGAGAAGAAGTGGGTTAAAAATTAGGGTAGGTGATGACCAGGGTGAGGAGATTCTCATATACCAGGTATGTTGAATGCATACATTGTTGTATAGAATACATAAAACTAATAAAAATGCCTGATACAAGTCTCAAATAGCCAGAAGAGCCCAGCGGTGTATACTTAAAGGTAGCTACAATCAGCTATATTGTCCTTATTGTTACTAGTTTCCTAGTTTGACACAATGGGTATAATCAACATATATGTCTGTATCAGTATGCAATCTCCTTGTTGTTCCTCATTTCTTAACTTGACACAAATGAGCACAAAGTACATGTATCTCTGCATCAGTATACAAAGAAACAACACTGGTGTTAGCGTGACGCATGCAAAATATGCCACTAGTCCTCTATATATACCCTCCTAGTGCTCTCTCACTACATATTAGATCGTGTAACGTAGCTTGACACAAAAGAGCACAAAGGACATGTATCTCTGCATAAAATATACAAAGAAACAACTCTGGTGTTAACGTGATGCATATAAATCTGCCGCCACTCCTCTTAATAGGGAGCCGTTTGTATACACCCTCCTAGTGCTCTCTCACTACACGTTGGGTCATACAGCAAGCATAAAACATGCATGTAATCAGAGACAGTGTCTAATACTACCCGGTCTGCAGCGTGGCTGCTAGATGGCTCGGTACACCGGAGCTCCTGGCATCATCCTGCTCTCCCCCACCGACGTCAAAGGAATGACGTCATCTAAAACCGACGGGCCGTTTCGCATAGGAATCTATGCTTTGTCAGGGCTTGAAGTTAATTAGATTTGATTTTGAATAGTTGGAGAGCGATGAGCATCTGTGTATTTGTCTGGTGTACAGAACAGTCAGTCAGGCCTGCACAACTCCAGTCCTTGAGGGCCGCAAACAGGCCCGGTTTTAAGGATAACCTTGAAAACCGGGCCTGTTTGCGGCCGTCAGGGACTGGAATTGTGCAGGTCTTGTGTATAGTAAGTAAAAACATTTGTTTATTCATTCTGATCTACTGCACTGCATGTGGCGTGATCATTGAGAAGAAAAGGGATTGTATGAAAAATGTAGGTCTTTTTGTTCTCACATGTATCTGTTGTACTACTATCTTTCTACCTCCCCTGTTAACTAAGAGCATTTGCAACAATCTATTTGATTTTAAAAAAAATATCTAATTATAGTTTTTGTTATTAGTTTATTAGTATTAGTTTTTGGAATGAAATGTCACAACATTAAAAATGTAATAGTAAGCAATGTAATTGAATCTGTTACTTTCTTCTTTTTTTTTCTGTGAAAATTCATTATGATTTTCAAAATGTTCCTAAGCGGTAAGTTTATCTCTGAACAGTTGAAGAAAAATACCTGGGAGACCTTTTTACAACGAAGAAGAACAGAATCATCAGGAGAAACATACAGTAGCTCCTCATTAATTCACAACTGATAACACACTAATTTGTATGCATAGACGAAACTGCATGAAGTAACCTTTCTGGCACATGGAGAATGCTGCTGATGTGATTCCTGTGCCGAATTTATAAAATGATTTAAGGGTCTAACTTTGTGTCAGTCCTAATGATTCTTTCCAATGTTCTGTGTTATTTTAATGTAAGGGTTTATTTCTTTTTACTAAGTAATATTCATATTGCTGGCTAATTAAGTCAACACTCATTTGTGCTTTAGGGGTATATGTTACAGCCATATAGTAATCACTGCATTCATTGGATTAAAAGCAATGGCATCACTTGCAGTGCTTTTATTAATAGAAATACTCTTAACTGTGAAAAAAGCCACTGAATTTACTCCAGTGCAGAAGACATTATATTTGATCTCATGAATTGGTGTTGAATAACTATCAGTCAGTTTTGCAATGCCTGTAGAAAAGCACTAATCTTCTTTTTTTCATTTTTCCATACCCTGTGGTGTTCAGATAAGTTGTTGCTACAGTAATATTACATATCAACTTAAATATTGTGTACAGAGATTTAGATGTAGATACAGATCAACGGGCAAACTGTAATAAAGTGAACCAGAAATATGGTTTAAATGGAGAACGTTTTTTAAATATTTTAATTAATATAATTAACTCTGCATCCAAACAAATAATGTTCTCATTATGATGTCATCATCAACACATTTACTATAGTAGGCAGATTAAGGGGACATTCTGCGCTTACCTGAAAATTGAAATTAACATATTGACAATATCAGCAACCCCCAAAGTTATTATACTCTACCAAAAACACTTGTGACAATTAAAACAGCCCATGCCAATTTGCCATTTCAGCTATTCCAATTTATATCAGAGCCATAAATTTAGCTGTAAAATGGGGAGATGCAATTGCAAAGTAGTACAAAAGTATTAGGAGACAGCAATCATAATTGCTTTGCTTTTGCCTGAAAGGATGAGAAATATAATTATACGTCTATACAGCTAAAACATTTTCAGCTAAAAAGAAAGGAACTGCAACCGGTCACAAAGACACTGAGGGACAACCAAATCAGATATAAGTGGGGCTTCTCATTTAAGCTAGTGATCTGGCATAATGGTTTAACAATAGTGGTGAAGAATCCAGAAGGAGAAAAAGCACTGTTCAAATTGGGTCTAATACAAAGATCTAAATCACCTCCGACTGCGGGGTCAAACAGCAAATCTACCAGGGTACCCGTCTGGACACAGGGGAAGATCCAGAATGGAAGCAAGCAAAAAGATCAAGTGGTCCGAGAAAGTATCCAAAAAGTAACAGAAAAATTATTTCTGGCCCGTCACCAAAGGTGTTACCAGACTGAAGAAAAGGACTAGACATTTGATCCCATACGGGATCTTTTTTCCTCCCCTGCCCGGGAAATGAGAAAAATGACATCGGAGCCAGCCTCCAGCTGTGACTCACCCAATACCCTGATCCGGAGAAAAAAAAGGACTCAGAAGCTCTGGAAGCTCCCTAAAAGTTACCTTCTGGTGGTGTTTGATTTTTTTTTTACATTTTTTTGTTCGGGGTCCCAATCTGTACCCCCCCTCCCCTCCTCTGCCTCTTTCTTTTTTAGAGAACTCAGAAAAAAGGGAACCCCTGCCCTCATTCAGACCCCCTTCCTCCTCCAGAGTCTTACCGAAGACGATGATATCGCCCAGGTAGACTAGCCATTCCCATGGGTTTATATCTCCGATGGTCTTCTCCATCAAATGTTGGAACGTGGCTGGGGTACCACAAATGTCTTGGGGCATTCGGGTGTTTTGATAAAAGCCAAGGGAACATACAGATGCCGACGTCTCTTGGTCTTATGCACTCATACGGTAGGTACCCGGTAGTACCCAGATATCAGGTCCAGCACGCTGAACCACTGGCTTCCCGACAAAGCGTTGAAAATTTCTTCAATCCGCGGAAGAGTGTACTGGTCAGGGACAGTGTGGTTGTTCAGGGTCCGATAGTCTACACATAAGCAGACCACCCATTTTTCTTTTGAACCACCATGATCGGGGACGCGTAAGGGCTACGGGATTCCGTCACTATGCCTGCCGTCTCCATCTTTTGCAGGACGTCCCTCACATCCTCCATCTCGGGGAGCAATGCGCGGCCCCGGAAAAGCGTGGTGTCGTTCAGGCGAATCGTGTGCTGGGCATTTCGTGACATTCCAAGGCCCAATCGTGGACCTCTTGCTGGGAGAGTACAAATATGGTGTTCGAGTTTGGTTTTTACTAATTTAACTGCTAACTGCTAATTTAACTGCTGATTCAGGCACCCCAGGTCAGCACTTCAGCAGCGCCTCCAAATGTAGCTCCCTTTCCCCTGTGTCTAAGGTGACTACGTGTGGTGCGCTGTTATCTGTAGGCTCACGGGAGACCTGTTCCACCACTGCAGGTAGCCTGTACCAGGTTCATCCAGTGACAGCGCCTCCACCTGTGAAGGATCCTAGCACTGCTGGATACCCCTTAAACAGGACCCAATACAATACACACACACTTGTGTGTCTGTATATATATATATATATATATATATATATAGAATCCAATGCACAGCCGGCACACCATATGCAAGTAAATAAGTTTTGGTGCTTATCCCTTAAAGCAATAACAGACCATACGATACCGGTTGCAACACGACATCAAGGGACAGCACGCAGGTAAGTAAATCAAAAATGTTCTATATTTGATAGAAGACACAAAAACCTATATATATATATAACAGGTTTACTGAGCATCAGATAAGAACATATATATATAACTAAATAACATATATACTGCATGCCTCGCATGGCTGTAAACCCACAGTGCCCCAACCGCCTTGTCCACACCCTGGTGGGGTTTCCCCCAAAGTACTGAGGTGCCCTGGGCATCTAACTACCAGGTGTCTGCAGGAGCCAACCCACCCAATGTGTGTGTGACAGCGCTGCCCACAATACGAGTGTTGTTGTTGTTGGTGCACTTGTTGAGGTACCTAACCAGCTGCTCCAGCACCCAGGTATGGCCGAAGAGCAAGCAGGGATTCGCTGATCCAGCGACGTCGGCAAAGCCTTCGCTTCTGCATGGGGTGGACTCCCGCTGAAGTGTCCCACCATGAAGAGAGTCTCTAATTCGTTGGTGATCTGGTCCAGACCACAGTCTTCAGATACTGTGCGGCGTCTTGCTGTGTCTCTGACACTTTGCAACTACAGGGGCAGTGTCCATATCTATTGGGCCTGTCCCTGTAGCAGCCACAAGCTTATGGGGGAGTCGGGGCCTAGAAGGGGGTCTCTGGCCTAGTGCAGGGGCCACTGACACCCTGCACACACAACCACACCCTTCTGGGTCCCAGCTCTGACTGGCATGGCTCCCAGCATGCCAAATGTATCAATCCGGCGAGCAGGGGAATCGTAGAGCCCTATTGGCTAAGCTTAGTCACCTGACTAGCAGCCCCTGGGGCTTGTAGTTCCCCTGCAGAGCAATAACTGTAATGGCCGTCGCTGTCTCTGTTCATCCTGTCATTGCGCTCCTGTAATGGCCGCTGCAACCCTTATGGACACCTCGCAGGAGCAAGTCTTTGGTTTCAAAATGGCGGCACCCTATTGGCATCCCACCGCTGAGCATCCAGAGAACCGGAGCGCACCCTGACTGCCCGCTACACTCCCCACTACTGTGCCAGGTCCGCCTGCCATTCCAGCGGCACCCGACATCTCCCTGCGCACGCCCCAGGCCGACAGCTAAGGGGGAACACACAGAACCAAAGGGGACCCAGGGTGGACCTGCCTACATGTACTATTGGCAAAATATGTCGGTCTAGGACATTTCGACAAAGCTGTTTCGCCATTGATATTTAGTCTCCGCTGCCGCCACTTCACCTCCGGGATGTTTGACCGTCGTAGGTAATATGTTCTCTAACCCTTTACAAATACCCTGATAATGTTAACCCCTTATCTCCTTGCATTAAAAACCTTACCCCATTAACCTCTTATCCTAACCCTCATAACCTTAAGATCTTACCCTGTTAACCCATTATCCTAAAAATCTGAACCTTAACTCCTTACCCTAAAAACCTTAACCGTTAACCCTTACCCTAAAAACCTTAATCCCTTACCCTTACAACCCTAACTGTAAACCCAAATCCTAACGCTAAATCATCTAACTAGGGTGACGCCAAATCATCTAACTCGGGCCGAAATGGCTACTGGCCACCAACTGTCCAACGCCTGCATAACAGCGTTTAAAAGTCCTATTCCGAAATATGTTATTATTATTATTTATTTATAATGCACCAACATATTCCAAAGCGCAGTACAATAGGGTTGGAGGATGAAAAACAATAAAATAACAAACATGTATGATAATATTGACAAACACTGCAATTTGCATCAATATCCAAAGAGTGACTGTAGGCTACAGGAGTAGCTAAGTGATGATGTCAGTGTCTTGCTTTGAAGCAAATGAACCTGTTTTGAATCCCAGTGTAAGATGACTTTTCACAATGTTATTAACATAGGTTAACGTAAGCAAAATGATTTTGATGTCTGTGGAATCAGTGCCAATGTAGCTGCCATCAGTTTATTCCTTGTGGTTGATATGTGATACCATCAAATAAAAAATATGTTTTGCACAAAATGTAGGCTGCTACACCCTAAAACCACAATGTATCAGACTGGAGGAAATTTCTAGAAATCCTATGTTACAAAAACAAAATGGTTCGTCAAAGCTGAGCTTTTGTGCTGAACTCCCCGTCCACCAACTCTAATTTGTTAGTAATTGAACCCTTTTGCATCTGAAGTGGTCTGCAACACGCTGCTTACAATTTGGCAAATTGCTTACAATTGGGGTGATGTATCAGCCACAGACCGCCAGCATTTATGGTCATGTGATTGCTACAGAAGTGATCACATGACCGCCGCCCCCCGGCTGACAGAAACAAAAGTATAGGGGCTCTACTTCCGTTTCGATGCTTTGGGGCTGTATGCCTAATCAGCACCTGGGCAATTGGCCATAGATTATCCATTTGAGGGTAATGAGGCTTCATAGTGTCTCCTTGAGAGGGCATAGGTAACCACTTTGGCACTCAAGAGGTTAATACCCATTTGATATCTTCTATAATGTATGCTTTATTGCTTTAACTTATGTGTATTTTTACATTGTGTGATTATTTTATTGTTTTACCAAGCTCTGGTTAATAGGACAGTAAGTCACTCCTGTAGATTGGGGCTGGGAGTTGTTAGGTGTGTTAGGGTGGGGTGGAGGGAGTGGGCAATATGGGTACTCTAGGTTACCCCGGGGAGGTTGGTAAAGTTTCATCCTCTGTTTTCTATATGGGTTAGTAAGGTATTGCCAAGCAGTGCCTGACTAGCCTCTCTGGTATGAAAATGGGGGTAAGTAGTGTAGCATTAGGAATATTTTTAGTAGACGTTAATGGCCAGCTGGTCATGAGTTTCACATAACTCTCTGGTCCCTTGGGCTACTAAAGATTGTTAATTGTTTAGATAAAATACTCCAATCTAAACTATTCCAGGTTGGTTTAGGTAATATTGCCTAAATCTATATAAAAACAATTAAATACATAGACAATATGATGGCCGAACGTCAGCCTTGAGTAGGTGGAAAAAATCTGGGCCCATTTTTGGCGGTTTCCAAAAGCACCAGATCTCAGCGTTTAGGGAATAGCATCAACATGAGAAATGTGTCTCTCATAATATAATTTAATTAAATGATACATAGATAATATATCATACAGTTTCCTACTACTACAGTATTAAATTCAAATTAGGGAAATTATCAACATTTAGTTTAAAATTGCTATAAAATAAAACTAAAGAGATGTAGCTGCAGGGTGGAGCGCACCCGGAAAAGAGCCTACAATACACAGAGAAATAAACTGGCATCTTCAATCCATCTGCTCATCAGAATGAACATAATTGATAAAAGCTAACAATGCTTACTGAGTTCAAGAAATTAAGTAAAGTCTCCAACTACTCACATCTCTATTAATATAATGCAGCAGACTTTCAGTAAGTATTTGCAGTGTCATACAAATACAAATAGTACCCCAAAAAAATTATCTTGCATCCCAATAAAAAAGAAGCAATATTTCAGAATATATAGTACAGTACTTGCACTGTAATACAGATTCAAGTTACAGTATAGAAAACCAAAAACAGTTGAGTCAATACACTCAGTCATATAGTATTCAGTGCTTATTAATTCCCTTGGCGGTGAACTCACTATTACGTAAGGTAAAAAAATACTTGGAAAAAAAGAAGGCCAGTATGTCCTTCAATGGCTTATTACCAAAAAAAATTGGGGGGGATATTAATGGCACAAAATATTAAACTGAAAACATAATAATTATAAAGCCCTAGCTGCTCTAGAAATATTTCATGGTTATAACAAAAGACAAAAAAAACATCCAATACGACAAATTATATACGGTAGTTACATACTTCTGTTTGTCTTTCCATACGTGAGGGTCGTTTAGTTAAATTCTTTGGCCAAAGCATTTTAAGCTTGCAAACCACTCCACAATATCCTCTCTTTTTCAAGTCCTAACACTACCTGGAAAATCTCTCCTATCCTCTCTAATGGAGGGAGAACTGTCTTAATAGGTTTGTCATTTATGGGTACATCTCAAGACCTGCCATTTAATAGTGGGTTGAGTGAGCTTAAAATCAGGGAAACTTCCAAACAATTGTTTACCAATTGAAATGTACAAGGAGTTGTGTATATTTCTGAAAAGGCCTCACCAGGCGAGTTCTAGCTGTCTCTCTCTGTGCACATCTCGCATGATTTTTTTTTTAATTTACATTTTATTACTAGTGTACGTGTAGCAGAACCACGTGGATTTGAGGTTCGGGGACCCCCTGCTTCCCGAGATACAGGCCCCGTTATGGGTGCCGGTATCTCCTATGCATTGGATTCACACTGTCACGTGACGCAGGACATTTCAATGCATAGGAGAAACAGGCACCCCATAATGGGCCCCTTATCTCGGCAAGCAGGGGGTCCCCGAACCTCAAATCAACACGGTTCTGCTCTGGAGACCCCCTGCTCACGTACACTAATAATAAAAATTATCTTAAAGCAGCTTTGTTACCTTTGCAGAGATCCACTATGGCAATGAAGGGGTTAATGCAGGGGTGTGCAAGCTGGGTGGGCATGCCCCCCAAGGGGGCGGGAGATTTGTGGGGGGGCGCGGGCGGTTGCTGAGGCCCCGCGCTCTTCCCCAGGGCATTTAAATTAAATGCCGGGGATCGCATGAGGCCCCTGTAACACTCCACTTACTGGGATTCAGCCGGCTGTGTGACGCGTCACCATGGCAATGCGGCATCATTTGACGCCACGGGCCATGTGACGTGACATCACACGCGTCAAATGATGCCACAGGTATTTGTATTTCTTTTCAGGTTTTTTGATTGGATATGTTTTTTTTTTTAGGTTTTTCATTGCCCATTGACTGATAGTGTATTAATCTGGACCTCTTTAGGGTACAGATCAATACATTGTTAGCCAATGCATTTTTTGGCAAAAGCTTGCTTTGTGCTGAGTGTTATTTTTTTCTATTTCTGGTTATTCTGTGGATGTCATTGTTTGTAATTTTGCTGGCTTATTTTTATTTATTTTGTTTGATTGATTTGCGTTTTTAATTAATGATTTCTTGTGTTGGCACCTTCATTTTAAGTGCTGTGTTGGTTAGTAGTTTTAATAATTAATTGATTTGTTGGCTACTGGTAGAAATTAATTAAATGTTTGGTTGGTTACTGCTTGTATTTATTTAATTGGTTGGCTAGTGCTTTTATTTATTGAATTGTGCTGTTTAGGTGCTTGTGTTACATTTTGGCCTTAATGCTTATTGATTGGGGTTACTGTTGAGTGTTATAGTGGATTATCATGCCCATATTATATGGGTATGATGTACCACTATGCCAAGCAATGGGTACAGGGTGGGAATAGTGGGTCCGGGGTGAGTGGTTAGGTCTCCAGGGTGGGTAGTGGGGGATGGGGGCCAACCCCTTAATTACTATAGCGGTTATTAACCGCTAAGGTGATTAAGGAGTTAAGGGCCATTAGATTGTATTTTTGTATGTATTCTTGCTGGCATCGGAGGACATGGCCCTGCAGTATGCTGACGAGGATGCCCTTCATAATGGCAGAGGTAAGTAGAACATTTTTTATTTACTTTATTTATGCTGACTGGCTAATGTTTTCTTTAATAATGGGCAATTGAGCTATTATCCATATCTGGGTAATAGTTATTTTGCCCATTACTGTACTGTATGTGTTTGGTGATGGGTGGGAGGTGTCTTTATTGAAATGTATGCCATATTTACATATTTTACAACAGGGTTGGTACTGCAGGTCAGCGGGAACAACCCGAGGACCCCCGGACACCCACGGGAACCACCCAAGGACGCCCGGACACCCTCGGGCACCACCAGGGGACACCGGTGGGGTCCCTGGACACCCGTGGGAACCACCTGAGGGCCCCCAGACACTCACAGGGACCACCCGGGGACCCCTTGTGGGGCCCCCAAACACCCACGGGGGCCACCTGGAGGCACACGGACACTCGCGGGGACCACCTGAAGGCCCACAGACACCCGCTGGACCACCTGAGGACACCCGGGCCCCTAGGGGACCACAAGAGGGCCCACAGACACCTGCGGGAACCACCTGAGGACTCCCGGACACCTGTGGGGACCACCCGGGGACACCTGCCGGCCTATGTTATCAATCCTATGTAAAAATAAATAAAAATGGGGTGGGTTATGTATTGGTGCTTGTTACATATTGTAATGTTTATTGGGACAGAGGGGGTGAGTGAGAGGCCAAGTACCCCTTCACTCACCCCCTTTCCCCCCAATAAAGCTGCTGTTGTCCCTTAACCCCTTCATTGCCTTAGCGATTAGCCGCTAAGGTAATGAAGTTGACTGTAAATGTATTTTTATTGATTCATGCAGGGGGTTACCGGTGCTGATATTAATGGATATCAGCTCCGGAGTCTGCTGGCATCAATACGATGTAGGAAAAATGCATTTTTTTTCTAAGTACTGTACCCTCTCTCGCCGCTTATCGGCAGTTTCTCACCACCTTCTTGCTAACTTTTCCTGGCAAGACGATTTGGAGAGGAAATCTCTATTCTGGAGCCGAAATTTGCCTCGATAAGCTAATCGGGGCTACTAGAATACCAAGAATTTGAAAAGCTGGCGATAAGTGGTGGTGAAAATAAATGTGAACTAGCGCTAAAGTGTAAAACACAGTGTGATATTAGTAAAAAACTTCTAATAAAGGATGGCTGCCCGGTGATACTGTCAGTACTAACAGAATAACACAAAATAAAGAAAAAAACCTGGCGCCAAATTGTCAGTGGAATGTCCTGTATTCCTCAAGGGATCCGCACACTTGCTTGACGGACCATGCAAAGAAATAAACACAAACAAACAAAGATCATAGCGCAACACTGTAGGGTGAGCAGTATTGAACTAATATACACAGACAATTAAGAATCCTAGCGACAATTAAAACAACTATTTACTGCACCGACACACTTTATTCGAGCAAATACCCAGTATGTACCTGGCAGATACCTGGAATGCGCCGCTCCTCACCTCTGACAAGCCCCGTTGCGTTTGCCTTCCCAGCCTGGGTTCATGCCTGGCTGATGGGCGGCTGATCTGTTAAATGATAATGATTAGGATTTAATAGGCTGCAATGCTTCGTGTGTCTACCAGATGGCATAAATTCATGAATTGTAATGTAGTATATATATATATACTGTGCAGTATTGCAGCCAGCGGGAATAAAATGCTTCAATCCCTGCATGGAAAATACCTCAATGCACTCGGGCAGAAAACAGTCACAAACCTCAATACACCCGGGTATACCCGAATTCGTGGGACTAGCCGAGCTCGAATAAAGTGTGTCGCCAGTGTATTAAAAAGAACTATGCCAAAACTGAGGACCGCAGGTCATCTGGAACACAAAAATTGGAGCCCTACTTACAGACAGCAAGGCTTAAACTCGCATGGTAGGAACAAGTCCTAGATAGAGATGATCTCCCTGCCGGGTGTGATCTCTGCTCCACTGCGGCTCGAACTCCAGTCAGTCCCTTATGATGGTAACCGGAACATCTCTGGCCGTGGAGGCTGGTGTGCGGGGTCCACAGCTCTGCACCGCGTGTAGACACACGCCTCACTTCCTCCTCCGGAACAACGGGAAGTCTCTGCGCGCCCGCGCGCGATAGTACCCGTAGTCTTAAAGGGACAGCTGGCAGTTATGCGAACATAGTACTTATTGTACAGACTGTGTCACACGTGCAGCAGCAGCTCTGCCTCTGAGCAGCTCCAGACTGTCTGACACACCTTCTCCTGTGCTCCTCGTGGCAGTGACAGTGACTGCCACGAGGAGCACAGGAGAAGGTGTGTCAGACAGTCTGGAGCTGCTCAGAGGCAGAGCTGCTGCTGCACGTGTGACACAGTCTGTACAATAAGTACTATGTTCGCATAACTGCCAGCTGTCCCTTTAAGACTACGGGTACTATCGCGCGCGGGCGCGCAGAGACTTCCCGTTGTTCCGGAGGAGGAAGTGAGGCGTGTGTCTACACGCGGTGCAGAGCTGTGGACCCCGCACACCAGCCTCCACGGCCGGAGATGTTCCGGTTACCATCATAAGGGACTGACTGGAGTTCGAGCCGCAGTGGAGCAGAGATCACACCCGGCAGGGAGATCATCTCTATCTAGGACTTGTTCCTACCATGCGAGTTTAAGCCTTGCTGTCTGTAAGTAGGGCTCCAATTTTTGTGTTCCAGATGACCTGCGGTCCTCAGTTTTGGCATAGTTCTTTTTAATAAATAGTTGTTTTAATTGTCGCTAGGATTCTTAATTGTCTGTGTATATTAGTTCAATACTGCTCACCCTACAGTGTTGCGCTATGATCTTTGTTTGTTTGTGTTTATTTCTTTGCATGGTCTGTCAAGCAAGTGTGCGGATCCCTTGAGGAATACAGGACATTCCACTGACAATTTGGCGCCAGGTTTTTTTCTTTATTTTGGCGATAAGTGGTGATAAGTGGCTTACCGGCGTGCGCTTGGCGATTTTTTTTTCCGACAATTTTTTTGCCAAAAAGCTCTCTTATCGCCGACTTTTCGGAGCTTACTGAATAGCAGTAGGCTTTTTTGGGCGATAAGGTTATAAGTGGCTTATCGGACCTTTCTGCATAGGCCCCCATGGATATTAACAATTATATAGTATTCAGAAACACATCAAAAATATATCTGAGACAGTACAATTTAAGTAATGTTATTAACTGTATAATATTTTTAATTTTTGTCAAGTTCGCGTAGGATATGTTCCTTTGATATGTAATACAGTATATTGTGTATGTGTCAGTAACAGTGAATTAACCCTGTCTCAATGAGCCTTCTACAGAAAGCCTCAGTGGTCTAAGGCAACTCAAACTGGGGGGTGTGACCCCAGGGGGGGGAACGTTTCTAGGGAGGGGCGGGCGGTTACAGAGGCCCTGCGCTCTTCCCCACGACATTTAAATTAAATGCCAGGGGAGGCACGAGGCTTCTGTAACTCACTTACCTACTCTCTGCCGGGTCTTCAGTGACATGCGGCGTAATTTGGTCATGTGATGTCGTGTCACCATGGCAACGCACGTCAAATTACATGACGTCTCATGACCCGCGACGGCATTTGATGCTGAGTCATTGGAGAGGGGGAGCGAGAACGCTGCGGCTCCTGGGCAGGGGGGTGCAGCTCAAGAAGTTTGCGCACCCCTGGTTTAAGGAATCCAACAGGGAGCTGGTTAATTGTTGCTAAAGACAATTAACAAATCTCCACCTGGCTAATCAGCCCTGTAGAAAAGCCTCCTGTTGGAAACTGCTTGGAGAGACTCCTGAGCAGTCACAGCTGTGCTGTCAAAGGTGATTGTCAAATGATGTCTTAGCCACAAAGTCTGTGCTGATATCAAGACACCCGGACACCAGACCTCTCTATTCCTGGACACAGAAGACCCAGAAATCTGCTAGAGGCTGGAACCTCAACTGACACCAACCAGACTCAGAGACTGGGGTTCCAGGACTTGGGCTCTTTATTGGGGGCGCTCAGGAGCCGCTCTGCTGCCGGATCAGTCAGAGGGGAGAAGACAGGAACCAGGATCTCCGTTGTGCCGTTCTTCCTTCCAGGGCCGGCGGACATCAGCTGGATGCTGCGGGAGAAGTCATCTTGGGGGAACGTGTGGTAGGGACGACCCCGGAGATCGCTTCAAAGAGGTGCCGTGCAGGCTGGAGTCTTGGCTGGTAGCAGGTTAGTGCAGCTGCTCAGGGGAGCCTCTGATTGGCCAGGCGCTCCGAGACTCTGGGAACTTCTGTTTCTTCGGGGGTTTCTGTGGCTTTGAGGGTCAGCCTGCGATCCTGCAGAGGGCTTAGCCCCAGCGCTTTCAGGAATGAGGGAGAGTCTTCTGGCCTAGAAATGGTTGGTGGCGGCCGTTTCTCAGAACAATCGATTTGAAGGGGAAGCCGCAACGGTAGGTGAGGCCACGCTCTTTAAGGATATTGATGAGGGGCTTCATCTCTCTCCTTTTCCCAATGGTGGCCCT
The DNA here is from genome assembly GCF_040206685.1 of Ascaphus truei. Lineage (NCBI taxonomy): Eukaryota > Metazoa > Chordata > Amphibia > Anura > Ascaphidae > Ascaphus > Ascaphus truei. The sequence goes on from NC_134487.1 coordinate 222,364,807, forward strand.
CGAGAGGTCACTGAAGATCTGGATCGTCTGGTCCTCTATTTGGAGGTCTCCGCTCTCCTGCTTGCGGTCATTATTTTCTTTTTGGCCGAATACATGTGCAGTTTAACCACCACGTCTCTGTGGTGGTTAGGGTCTGTGTATCTGGGGCCCAATGCTCGGTGTGCACGATCCATTTGCAGATCATGGTCAGACAGCTCCGGGACCAGGGACAGGAATAGTTTACGCAGGTAAGCCTGGAGGGCGTCAGAGGAGACCGCTTCTGGTATGTTCCTTAAACGTAAGTTTTGTCTTCGTCCCTATTTTCCTGGTCTTCTAATGCATCCCTTAGTTCATTGACCTCTCTGCCTAATCTGATCACTTCGTCCTCCGTTGAGTTTTGCGATCCAATCACATCCCCTATTTTGCGCTCCAGGACCTCTGTGCGCTTTGTGAGGCCATTTATGTCTGTTCTTAGGCCTTCTAGGGCTGTGTTTAGGTTCTCTTGAAATCCCCTTCTCATTTTGCAAAAAAGGGACTCAAAATATTGTTTGTTTAGGCCGTGTTCTTGTAGCTCTAGGATGTCTGGGTCGGCTGCTGCCTCTGTGTGAGGTGCCTGTGTTGCTTCCTCGGTGCCATCTTGGGAGTCTCCGTTCGGCTTCAGAGGTCGATGCGCAGGGGTAAAATACTTAGTTACCCCCTGGCCTTGATTTCCTTTTGGTCTGGTAGGCATTGCCTACTCTTATTGGGGGGATTCAGGTAAGTTTGGGGCGATTTTTGTTGGTGGAAAGCGCTCGTTCTGGAGGGTTATTTGCGAGGGTTTCAGGAGCTCCTCTTCTACCCGACCATGCTCCTTGACGTCACCGGAATTCATCGCATATCAGCATTTTCATATAGGGCCTCCTCTATTTCCATTATGAATAATCTTATATAGTTGTTCCAAGCCTTTTGTCTTTATACCATACATATACTGCCTTTTTCTGTACCTACTGTATTTTATTCAATTTAGTATATTTCTTCATTTTTTTTTAATTGGCCTTTGGATTTTTAATCCATATTATTCACCTAGTAAACCTACTATCATGGAGGGTCTCCCTTTTGTGGTGGAGGGGGGTCTTTCCCCTCTCGCTTTTCTGTCCTGGCAGTGTGTATAATAAGTGAATTATCCACTCCTATTTTATTTGTTGGTAGTGAGATATATTTTTTACAGTTTTTAATTATTAAAAATGTTTTCCAAATAAAATACTCTTGACATATTTATATATATGTAACTCCCTTGTAAGTGCAGGCAGCTGTCACACATACATTGCCTGGCTACAATAGGAAACTATAACTCACAGCTTGCTGTACTCCAGCAGCGAGCCACTTTCGGGGCACGAGGATGTGACTTGTGATGGACAGGGCCTCAGCCAATGAGATTGGGATCTGGAGAGGCGGTGCTCAGAGAGCAGCCTTTAGGAGTTCCTGGCAGGAGCTGCAAATGGATAGCTGCTACAGATCTGCATCAATTTGAATGAGTTCAGGCTCGATCGAAAATGACCCAGGGCCAGTTTGTGTCCCACTAACAGAAAACAGACATTGATTGGAGGAAGAGCAGTACAGCGTGCAGAGAGGCCCAGCAGCTCATCGTCGGGAAACCACATGGTGTAGCGATCGCCGTTGGAGGGCACCCTCAATGGTTGCAGTTAAAGTGTACCAAAGTATTTGGTGAAGTACAGGCCTGATACATTTTGTTGTATAAAAGTGCTCCAAAGGTGTGCTGGCAGCATCACATAGGCCTAGATACCCAGGATTGGGTGGCCATATCATCACTGACAGTGAAATACGTTTAACAGTGCAGCGTTTAAGTGTAGTGTTATGTTGATGTGCTGTTATATGACGGTGGTGATCCATTGTTAATGATCACAAGGTTCTCTAGAATCTATCTTAAAGTAGCAATAAAATCCATTACATCACACACGCATTGTGATTGTTTCCTGTTGTCTGAATACAAGCCACGTGGGGCATACAGCTTAGACATAAAGGACTCGGGCCCCCACCTCAGCAACTGGCATCTGTCTGGGGCTTATAGAAAGAGGGGTTACATACATATATATATATATATATATATACATACAGTGTTCGACAAACCTATACATTTGCACGCCCCTGGCGAGTGGATTTAACATCGTGGCGAGCTCCTATTGGCCCAAGCAGCACACGTGTGGTACTAGGTGGCGAGTAGATTTTTTTGTTCGGCGAGTAGATTTTTTGGTGATTTGTCGACCACTGGATATATATATATATATATATATATATATATATATATATATATATATATATATATTAATGTATGATACATTCTTATAGTACATTTTTGGTGTAGATCCACAGAGCTCCATTAATTTACGAATTGTTAATGTCTTATTAAGTGCTAACAGGGATCTTTGATGCGTTAAGTCCTATTTTTAGCCATAACGAGCCCATGCGTTATTATAATGGATGTTAGTGCTAATAATATGCAAAAGTAGGGGCTCAATCTAACAACACATATCCACGGAGCTCCGTTACACTGTAGTTAACGCAGGGATTTAACGTTAAGTTAGTTAGGTCAGAGCAAAACTTGGCATTACTTACTGTACATCCAGAGCCTGAAATAGGTATTTTACAGGGTCTGGCTAAGTGTAAGACCACAGTTAGGTATGAATTGTGATTTAAAAATCATATTGTAATTTACAAAGCTCTTTCCCTCACCTGTCTGCTCTTTTTTTACTTTAATTACACACTTATTCAAGGTCTTGATGGGAGTAACGCCACTTTTGGGCAAAAACGGCTTAACCCTATGTAATTTGAAGCAAACCCAAGGCAGTGCTAACTTAACATAGTGCTAAGGGCATTGCATTTGCATTCATTCAGCTTTGTGGATAACCGTTAAACTGAGAAAAACTAACAGACATTACCTATTTAGGTAATGCCATGTTAGTCGCCCCGATTTAACGGAGCAATGTGGATCTACCCTGAAGTGAGGTTTACATTCCCATTACAATTATTTGCTAGTATTTTTACATGATGATATCACATCAAATCCTTATCTGTTACCAGCTGCAAGTTACCAGCTTTAAATAGCACACTCATATGTAGCGAAATATAACATCAAGGGGTCTATGCAGTAAGCAGCGGAAAGGCACTTCTCGCCCGTTTCACGCCAAAAATGCCTACTCCTATTCAGTAAGGGGCGAAAACGTGGCGAGAATCAAAAAAACTGCCAATGTGTTTGGCGAGTTTTTTTTTCCGTCATTGGCGAGGCGAGAATGCACTTTTCACCTCAAATAGACATTTTTTTCGCCACGCTCAATTCTAGTAGTGGCGAGTAGCTTTGCGCCGCTATTCGCCACTCTAGAATGGCGTTTTTATGCCGAATCCAGCACGGCACAAAAAGTAGGCAAGTTGATGGTGAAAGGCTGCGGATGAGCGGTGGGTCGGCACTTAGAAAATATTCTGGCCTTTTTCCTGGCTGGGATTGATGCCGGGGGTCTCCTGAGCTGCTACCATTAATACCAGCACCGGAGCCCCCCGGCATGCATCAGAGGCAGGAAACATGCATTTAAAGCCCAATTCATTACCTTAGCGTCTAACCGCTAAGGCAATGAAGGGGTAAAACCGCCGTGCCAGCTTTATTGTGGGTAGCGGGGGTGGGTGAAGGGGCCATTTGGCCCTTGGTGGTTGTTTAGGGTTTGCGGGGGGGTTGCGGGTGCGCTTAACCCCTTCACGACCGTAGCGGTTAATACCGCTACGGTCATGAAGGGGTTAAACCCTCCCGCTACCCACCCGCAAGCCCTAAACAAACCACCATTGGGGCTAATACCCCCTTCACCCATCCCCGCTACCCTCAATAAAAATAAAACACACACAACAGCCCCACACTAAATAAATAAATAAATATATAAATAAATAAATCAGAGTTGGGATGGAGTTCCCACGCTCTGATTGGCTACCGGCCATGTTTCTTTTAATGACGTCATCTTAAAGGCAATTGAAGCAAAGCCATTCTGATTGGCTGTGCTTTCATTGCCTTTAAGTGACGTCATCATTTTTTTTTTGATCGGCCAAAGCACATGGTTTTCACGGCCCAATCAGGGCCGTGGGAACCATGACGAAAATGTGATGTCATAGGCCTTTAAAAGCCTATGTCGTCTCATTTTGAAGCCAGACGCCGAGGAGGAAGGACCTCCCGAAGAAGAACAAGACAAGGGCGTGGCAGCAGACAGGAATAAGACCCCGGAACAGAGCCGCAGCTGAAAAAAAGAAGAATACAGATGAAGATGGATTACAAGTAGAAGACCCGTGGATTGTTTTGTTTTATTATTTTAATGTTTATTATTTTCTGGTTTATTATTTTATGGGTTCCTGTTCGTGGATTGGTTCGAGAGTAAGCTGTTCAACGGGAGTCGGTGAGTGGGTCAAGTAATGGTAAGTGAACAAAAGAAATGTATTTCATGTAAGTTGGTTTTTTTTGTTTTTTACATGTGTTGGTTTTTTTTTTTGGTACACCATTTATTGCCACTGTATGTATTTATGTATGTATGTCTAGAGAGATATATACATACAGGGTAAGAAATGATTGTGTTTGAAAAGCTTGCTTTGCACTATTTGAAATGATTTTGGCTATGCTGCTATGCATAGATGTGTGTTGAATGTATTTTATAATTATATAGATGTAATTTTTGGGCTTGTATGCTGTACTTGAGGTCATGGTGAGGATTGCTTTTGTATATTTTATTTTTTGGTGTCCTATTTTGTATGATGGCAACTTGTTCTCTTTAACGGTTGCTCTAGTTAATTGTGTAATTGGTATTGATGCTATTTTAATTGTTTTGGGATGTAATTAATGTATGCAAATTGATTGATGGTGACTTTATTGCATTACATAGTATACTTCTTTTGATGTTATGCTATTTTCTTTGGAATATTTTATTGTTAACATTGATTTGCAGCGTCTACATGTTGCTTAAATTTTATGCATCATGTATACAATGTAAATGCAATGTTTTGAGTGGCATTTGAGGCTTTTGATTGCATTTGATGCTTTAGATTGGATGATTACATTTGATTTGTTTAGGAAATAGCATTGTATTTCATTGTGGATGTTATAGAGAAGTGGTATTTTTTATTTAAACATGTTTTTGTTAACCCTGAGACATTTATTTGTATATTGGATCATCATGTGTGTGTGTGTATATATATATATATATATATATATATATATATATATATATATATATATGTATGTATGTATGTATGTATATATATATATATATATATATATATGGTTTTTTTTTTTTTTTTTTTTTCATGATGAAGCCACTGTACAAAGGAATGTGTGAAGGGTGGGTATGTGAACAGGATGGCTTAATCCCTTAATTACCTTTGCGGTTAGTGTTCGATAAGGTAATTAAGGGGTTCATTGATATGTGAATGCCATTGCAATGTATTGGCTATGTATTATTTTGGCAACGGACCACAAGGATGATGCTGGCGACGGGGCCTTCTTATTGATGAGGTCAGTAGAATTTTCTTTATTTTATTTTGCTAGTTATTGTGTTTAATAATGGCCAAATAATCTATTATCCCTATCTGGATAATAGTTATTTGGCACATTATTATACTGTATGTGTTGGGGTGGGAGGAGGGGGTATTGGCCCCAAGGGTATGTGGTAGGCCTCCCTTGTGGGTAGCGAGTGAGGGTGGTTAGGCCTCATGGGGTGGGGGGTTAGTGGGGGAGGGTATGTAGTACTCACGAGTGTTGGGTGAGGGTGGGTTAACCCCTTAATGACTGTAGTAGTTAATAACCGCTATGGTGATTAAGGGGTTAGGGGACATTACATTGGATGTTTTTATTCTTGTTTGTGTTTTGCAGAAGCGGATGGGGCATTAGCAGGATGAAGATCAGGATGGCCTTCATCGTGGCAGCCGGACATGGGTGAGTGCTATATGTATTTAATGTATTTATTGTTGTTTATGTATTTTAAATGGGCACATTCACTATTATCCATTTGTGGATAATAGTAATTTTGCCCATTACTGTATTGTATGTTGTGTATTGCAATGTTTATTGGGGGCAATTGTCCCCAATAAACATGCTATTATGCGTTAACCCCTTCATTGCCTTAGCGGCTATCCGTTATGGTAATGAAGCAGCATTAATGTATTTAAATAATATTGTGCGGGAGCAGGGGGTCCAATGAGCTGAACCGCGTTGATTTGGGATAAAGGGGCCTGTATCTCGGGAAGCAGGGGGTCCCCGGACCTGAAACCAATGTGGTTCAGCTCCGGAGACCCCCTGCACATGTACACTATGAATAAAAATGGTTTATAAAATAATTTTTAATGTGCCGATGTTTGCGCAGAGAGAGCGGCGGATCTCTCTCTACTGCAGACATATCTCGGCAGGGGACGCATCTCGGCAGCTTCTCGCCAGGCAGCCGTCTCGCCACAGGTTACTCGCCATTTTATCAAATGGTGGTGGCGCATTCATTCGCCAGGGATTCGGCCCTTACAGCATACAGAGAGGTTAACACGCCAAAAACATGGCTAATTGCAAAACTGGCTAATGCATTTTTCGCTGCTTAGTGCATAGACCCCAAGTCTTTATCTTTAGTAGTGGGAACTTAGTCCCAAGTGAGTCCATGCAATGTTTCTGGATACTGCGATACGTGAAGGGGGCATTTAAACTTTCTGAACTAAATCGGACAGAAAGTTGCCTAATATCCTGGGACTATGTCACAGTGTGTGTTTGTATTGTGATGCCCACATCACGTTGTAGTATCTTTTAGTCCCAGATTAAGGCCGGAAACATTGTATTTCTCTACACAGGGTTTATTTACAGGGTTACATTATACACTGATAGGCCCACCGTCCCTTTAAGTTAAAACAAATCATAAAAATAACACCTACATCGAAGTGTAACTACACAGTAGCTGCAGCTAAGCTGCTTGTCGGCAAAAAACATGTACTATTATCTCTAAACAAAATACACAGTCTCTGCACGTCAATATAGTGTTTATCTCTTATCTGTTTCAATGTCTCTTTTTTTTAAAAGCGGGGCTGGGGGCGGGGCTAGGTGGTGAGTAGATTTTTTGCTTCGGCGAGTAGATTTTTGGGCGATTTGTCAAGCACTGTGTATATATTTTTTTAAATGTTTAGTTTCCATAAGGTATGTGTTTTTTTATCATCATTATCAGATGTCCTTCTGGTAATTATTTTTTCTACATTATTCCTATGGGATAAGCATCTGTGCTCTGCTTGAGTTTTTGTGTGCCAACTGCTTCTTTTGTGTGTGTGCGTATATATATATATATATATATATATATATATATATATATATATATATATATATATATATATATATATATATATATATAAAACACATACCTTATGGGAACTAAACATTTTAAAAAAATAAGCATTTGGATATATTCCATCAGATTCAAGTATTTGTAAGAATTATTAACAACATTATAAATATTACGGTATTATATTAACTCAAGCTGCAGTAGTATGAATTGGAGATCCATAGCTGAGCATTATTTTCTAATTTGTCATTTATTGAGGCACGGGTAATGATAATGTTGCATTCCCTCCAAGCAAAAGAACAGATCCTGCACTCCTACCAATTTGGGCTAAAATATGCTACTGAAATATTTACATTTAGAACATAAATCTGTGTAACAAATTAGTCATTTGGTTGCATCTTTTCACCAAAACATGATTCAAGCCTGCCAACCTCGTCAAGGTAGACGCCGTTTATCAGGTACCTACACTGAATATATGTAATTATCTCCAAGCATCTTTTTATAGAAACAAGGCAAATTGAAGCATCCATATGAATAGTCACCACTATTAATTTCTCCCTATCTTAAACATTCACCAGAAATATCACCTTTGCAAGGATGCAGTTCTATAGCATTGTAAAATAACTCTATAACCTACTGCATATGTACTTGCCCTATAGAATTTGCATGTCCATATTTTAGAAAGATATACAGTATGCAGTATTTATGCTTAGAAAGCAGAAAAGGAGAAACACTTTCCAAATTATATCTATATTTTTTTAAATAGAAAGTAAAACTATAAGATTGTTGGTAACAAAGTAGTGGTATTCTGAGATTGTGAATAAATAAGTACAGTAGTGGTACTCTTGACTAGAGATGGGCAAAATTATTTTGTGGATTTGGATCCGCCTCTGATCAGCCAGTTCCTTTGGTCCATGGATTTCCGTGGATCGGTCTCAAAGGCTAATTTGCCATTTTCTGATTTTTTTTTTCTTTCACCAACAATCCACACGGCAGATTAATAATCCATTGTGGGATTGTTAAAAATCCACACTCAGTAAATCTGATTTGGGAGAGCGAGAGAGTGCAGATTTTAACAATCTGAATGAGGAGTTTTAACAATACGCAGTGCGGATTTCGGATTCAATATGGAATCTGAGTGCAGATTCTTACAAATTCTGCTGTATTGTATCCAATAGCGGATTCTGATAAACCCACTCTCATTTTTTAAGTACCCACCCAATCCACAGATGGATTTTGGTAGCGGGGATGGATTTGGTCAAAAAAATCTGCAGAATTCCAGGGAACAGATTTGGACTGATTCGCCCATCCCTACTGTCATGGTTCTCTCCTGCAGTACTGTTCGCCGACCTGTAGGGGCGCACAGATGAGTCAGGTTCAGGCCCAGAACTGGTTAGAACTGGAATGGTTAATGAGGCAAGCTGCTATCCTTGTTGTACTATAAAACCCCACCCATCCTGTTTGGTCTTTGCTTATCAAACATTCTGTTTTGCAGTCAGGTTATTCTTTTTCCCAAAGCTGCATCTTTCCCTGTTCCTTTTCCTTCATCATTTGCCTTGTACTGGTACCGGTACTGCAAACACTGGGAGGTCACCCGGTTGAGGTATTTTTTTAATATATATATATATATACCAGAACTGGTCCGGTGACAGAGAGACAGCACACAGTGGTTAGAAAAAATTATTGTATTAGAAAATACGCAGGACACAAACACCAACGTTTCGGTTCTCAACAGGGACCTTCCTCAGGGTTGTACAATGCGTGACTGTAAGTGACTCCTATATATACCCAAACCCCAGTGTACACCACCACCTGAACCAAATGTGCAATTAGCTAATAATGCAAATTAATAATTAAAACAGCTGATGCAGCATGCCTACCTATGATAATGAACCAACAGCAAGACTGTGATAGACTAGCCCTTTGAAAAAAAGCCCTCATAACTTCAACAATCAACCTTAAATCAGCGTCGCTGTGCACCTGCATCAACCAGAAGTTCAGTGCGCTCATAGGTCCTCCCTATAGCAATGAGCCAAATACAATAGCGTCACGCATTCAGGAGCTCTGACATACTTGCCCCAAGATCACCAGTAGGATTCAGCCGGTTCGCACCAGTTCGTGCGAACCTGTACCTAGAATTTCCTCTGTTCGCAGAACCGGTACGAGAAGGGAGAGAGCAGAGCTTCTGCTAAGGGGCTGGGCAGCTTGCTCCATCCTGATTGGCTGCATTACACAGCAGCAGCCAATCAGGAGGAGGTGGCAGGAGCCTGGGGGTGGGGCCAAAGAGCAAAGAAAAAGCATGCAGCAGAGAGAGGTGAGGCTGTGTCCTGCGTGTGTGTCCTGCGTGTGTCCTGCCTGTGTCTCCTGCCTGTGTCTGTGTGCTGTGTCTCCTGCCTGTGTCCTGTTTGCACTGGTTGCAGGCTGCACGTATTTGCAGTGGTTCCCCATGGTCTCTATGCTCACCCCCCCCAGTCTCTCTGCTCCCCCCCCCCTATCGCTCACCCCTGTGAGTTGTGAGGGGGTCCGGTAGAGATGTGAGGGGGGATGGGAGGAATGTGAGGGGGGGCTCGGAGAGATGTGAGGGGGGGCTGGGAGAGATGTGAGGGGGGGCTGGAAGAGATGTGAGGGGGGCTTGGGGAGATGTGAGGGGGGGGGGGGCTGGGTGAGATGTGTCTGGGTGAGATGTGAGGGCGGCTGGGAGAGATGTGAGGGGGGCTGGGAGAGATGTGAGGGGGGGCTGGGAGAGATGTGAGGGGGGGCTGGAAGAGATGTGAGGGGGGCTGTGTTCTGTGTGTCCTGCCTGTGTCTGTGTCCTGTGCAGTTTGCCTGTTTGTGTCCTGTGTTGTTTGCCTGCTTGTGTAGTTTGCATGTGTCCATTTGTATTTGCACTGGTTGCAGGCTGCACTTATTTGCACTGGTTCCCCATGGTCTCTCTCCCTCCCCCCCCCCTGGTCTCTCTCTCCCTCCCTGGTCTCTCTCTTTCTCTCCTCCCCGTCTCTCTCTTTCTCTCCCCCATGTCTCTCTCTTTCTCTCTCTCCCCGCGTCTCTCTCCCCAGCTGTCTCTCTCTCCCCCCATCTGTCTCTCTCCCTCCCCCGTCTCTCTCTCCCCCATTTTTCTCGGTCTCTCTCCCCCGTCTCTCTCTCTCTACCCCCTGTCTCTCTCTCCCCCATCTCTATCTCTCTCCCCCCTGTCTCCCTCTCCCCCATCTCTCTCTCTCTCCCCCCGTCTCTCTCTCTCTCTCTCCCCCGTCTTTCTCTCTCCCCGTCTCTCTCTCGCCTGTCTCTCTCCCCCGTCTCTCTCTCTCTCCCCGTGTCTCTCCCCATCTCTTTCTCCCCCCGTCTCTCTCTCTCCCTCCCGTCTTTCTCTCTCTCTCCCTTTCCCCGTCTCTCTCTCTTTCCCCGTCTCTCTTCCCGTCTCTCTCTCTCTCCCCGTCTCTCTCTCCCACCGTCTCTCTCTCCCCCATCTCTCTCTCTCCCCATCACTCTCTCCCCACATTTCTCTTTCCCCCCACATTTCTCTTTCCCCCCACCTCTTTTTCCCCCCCACCTCTCTTTCCCCCCCTCTTCTTTCCCCCCCTTTTCTCCCCCCCCCTTTCCTTCCCCCCCCACCTCCGTAAGAGAGAACCTATTGCAAAAAATTTTGAATCCCACCACTGCCCAAGATGCACCGCGCGGTGCGTCCACAGCAACCCATGACTACCAAAAGAGGGCGTCATCAATGTGCTGGGCTCAATAGTACTGAATGCCCATATAAAGTATAAGCGATGTGTGCGCACAACATGTTGCCATAGAGACGACGGGCCATTAAGAATCTCACAGAAATGTTGAGGCAATATTGAGGCATTTACTGTGAGACTGCCCCAGAATTTCCCAGGCAAGAGTTCTAAAACTCGTGGCTGCATCTGTATGTGCGTGTATGTATATGTGTGTGTATATATATATATTTATATATATATATAGGCAATACGATACCGTGTGTGGATGAATATCAAAGGCAGCACAGCTGTGCTGCCTTTGATATTCATCCACACACGGTATCGTATTGCCTATTTGTTCATAGCCGCTAAGGTAAAGAACGAGTGTTTATTTATATATGTGTTTTATTCATACTGTACATGTGCAGAGGGTCTCCGGAGCAGAAACGTTTTGGTTTCAGGTCCTGGGACCCCCTGCCCCCGAGATACAGGCCCCTTTTGGGGGTGCCGGTATCCCTCTGCTTGGTTTAACAGGCCGTGGTCACGTGATCGGGGCCTTTAAAAGCAGAGGGATACCGGCACCTCATAAAGGGGTCTGTATCTCGGGGGGCAGGGGGTCCCCGGTCCTGAAACCAACGCGGTTCAGCTCCCGAGACCCCCTGCACATCTACACTAGGAATAAAAATGTATTTCAAATGTATTTATTTGTATTTATTTATTTATTTATGTATTGCGGGGATGCTGTGTGTGATTATTTTTTATTGTGGGTAGTGGGGGTGGGTGAAGGGGGTATTAGCCCCAACGGTGGTTGTTTTGGGCTTGCGGGGGGGGGGGTCGCGGGAGTGGTTAACCCCTTCATGACCGTAGCGGTATTAACTGCTACGGTCGTGAAGGGGTTAAGTGCACCCGCAACCCCCCCGCAAGTCCTAAACTCACACCAAGGGCCAAATACCCCCTTCACCCACCCCCGCTACCCACAATAAAGCGGGCACGGTGGGTTAACCCCTTCATTGCCTTAGCGGCTATACGCTATGGTAATGAAGCAGCATTTCTGTATTTTTAATAATATTGAGCAGGAGCAGGGGGCCCCCTGAGTTTAGATTTCTGGCTCAGGGAACCCCCTGCTCACTGTACAATATTATTAAAAATACAGAAATGCTGCTTCTTTACCATAGCGCATAGCTGCTAAGGTAAAGAACGAGTGTTTATTTATATATGTGTTTTATTTATACTGTACATGTGCAGAGGGTCTCCGGAGCAGAAACGTTTTGGTTTCAGGTCCGGGGACCCCCTGCTCCCCGAGATACAGGCCCCTTTTGGGGCTGCCGCGATCACGTGATCGGGACCTTTAAACGCAGAGGGATACCGGCACCTCATAAAGGGGTCTGTATCTCGGGAAGCAGGGGGTCCCCGGACCTGAAACCAGTGCAGTTCAGCTACCGAGTCCCCCTGCACATCTACACTATAAATAAAAATGTATTTAAAATAATTTTTAATGTGCCGATGTTTGCGCAGAGAGAGAGCAGCGGATCTCTCTCTGCTGCAACCACATCTCGCCCCCGCCGGCCCATAGTATCATTTATGTATGTGCATATACAGTACTGTATGTGTACAGTACTGTATGTTAGGGGTTATAGGGGTTGTTGTTATACAGTATATATATATATATATACTGTGTATATACAGTACTGTATATATATACTGCATTACAATTCATGAATTTATGCCATCTGGTGGACACGCGAAGCATTGCAGCCTATTAAATCCTGATCATTATCATTTAACAGATCAGCCACCCGTCAGCCAGGCATGAATCGTGGCTGGGAAGGCAAACGCAACGCGGCTTGTCAGAGGTGAGGAGCGGCGCATTCCAGGTATCTGCCAGGTACAAACTGGTTATTTGCTCGAATAAAGTGTGTCGCAGCAGTATGTTTTTCTTTTTCTTATTCATGTATTTAGTTCCCCTTTTTAGTATATTCATCCACTATTAAGAATGGCATTTATTGTTTTTCTCTTTGATAATATGCAATTATTCTATTATTGGTTGTAATTAGACATGTGAGTATATATATATGTCCTCATGCCTCATTACCCATCATCCCCCTGATGAAGTGACCCCGTCATGAAACGCGTAGGGTGGTTTAATCTAGCTTGTGGACTCGAACGCATCCCACCCATAGAGCTGTTACCAGCTAAGATCCTTTGCCTCCGAGCGCCAGGAGCCTCACTAGCTTCCAGGACTCTATTGTGCATCGGCGCTGCCGGTGACATCACCAGCGCGCTGTGTGACCAGCAGGTCTGCGATCACGGCGATGGTGTTTGTCCCTATAGCACGGAGCTCCAGAGGACTCATGTGGCGTTCCCCGTGGAGGTTCCCCCATCTAGGGAGAAAGGAGATCTATTCCATGGGCTTTTAAACATCATTTGCTGTATGTAGGATTTCAATTTTACCCCTACTGGATGTTCCTGTTCTCATCTGTGTCCCAAGCTTAATGGACAATTGTTTGTCATTTTATATCATTTTTTTGTTATATTTTATTAAATTGTATTAACCATTTAGTTATTCTTTGTATGTGTTTGAATTTTTATGTTTATATTTTAGGGTTACACTATGATCTTTTTCTTTGTCTTTTTTGTTGTTTTTGTTTGTCTGTTTTTTATGTGGGACTTCATTCAAGATCCCTCTCAGGACTGTTTGGTAACCGTGACTGGACTCTCTACTTGGTCAGACTATATTCACCAAGTCATTTTATTAGAGGCGCGGGTTGTTTTCACTAGTTACATTTTATCTTCTACCGAAGATCCACAAAAACTTAACCCATCCACCAGGGAGGCCCATTGTGGCCGGTATTGGCAGCCTGTGCAAACCTATTAGTACATTTCTGGATCCATTCCTTCGACCTGCTGTGGAAGCGCTTCCCTCGTATCTCCGTGACACCATGGATGTCCTGCTCAGATTGGATGGTGTCACGATAGATACCAACACCATTATTGCCACATGTGATGTGGAAGCGCTATACACGTCTATCAGTCATCAAGACGGGTTACACGCTACCAAGATTTTCCTCATAATGTCACAGTTTAGCCCTGGCTTGATTGACTTACTTATGCAACTTCTGTCCTTCATTTTACATCACAACTTTTTTGTTTTCAAAAATAGGTTTTATCTCCAGAAAAGAGGGACTGCGATGGGGGCCACGTGTGCCCCATCGTACGCCAATTTATTTTTGGGGTGGTGGGAGAGGGAGGTGGTTTTCAGTGAAGCAAATGCAGCTATGACTCAGCACGTCTCGTTGTGGTTGAGATACATCGACGATATCCTCATCCTCTGGCAGGGCTCTGCCAGGGAGTTTGGGGAGTTCGTCGATGTACTCAACCACAACAACTACAACATCAAATCAACTTACAAATCTAGTACCTCCTCTATAGATTTTCTGGATCTCAAAATTAATATTGATCTCAGTGGGAATGTGGGGACAGATATTTATAGGAAGACCACCTCTATCTTGCATGCCTCCCGCTTTCATCAGCACCACCAAATTCAGGGCATTCCTCGGAGTGAATTTATTAGACTCAAATGTAACTTCTCCACAGAGGAATCCTTTGAAATTCGAGCTACTGAGATGAAGCAGAGATTCATATCAAGGGGATATAGTAAGAGAAGTATCCATCAAGGGTATCAAGGCTGTGCTAAGATGGATCGCTCCTTTCTGTTACAACCCAAAAGGAAAACTAGTGATTCAAAGATCAGATTTATTGGCACCTATAATGATAGGTGGCAAGATCTCAGGTCTATTCTCCAAAAACATTGGCCTGTCTTGTGCACCGATGGGGATCTTAAAGATGTCCTCGGTGACAGGGTTAATCTTACTAGTAGACAATCACCTAACCTACAGGATCGTCTGGTTCACAGCCACTATACCCCACATGTAAGTCAGACATTCCTTACTACTAGAAGGAAGGGCTTCACTAAATGTAGCATCTGTTCAGCTTGCAAATTTATGCTACAGACTGATACCTTCTCCACCAGTGACGGCATTAAACAATACAAGATTGGCTACCCTTTAAATTGTAAAACCAAAGGGGTAGTCTATTGTCTGACCTGCCCCTGTAAGCAAATGTATATTGGCACGACGAGTCGTGAACTGAGGTTCAGGATTTTAGAGCACTCACGAAACATTAGATTTGCTCAACGGGACCTAGATGCCTTAAAAAAAATAACTACTGTAGCACGTCATTTTCTACAGTGTCATGGGGCATACAGCACTCTAATATCCGCCTTTGCCATAGACAAAGTGTCACTTGGTATCAGAGGAGGGGATCTTGAAAAAGCCCTACTGCAGAAGGAATGTAGGTGGATTGTTCTATTGAATACGATGCAACCCAGGGGACTTAATGATTCCCTGGGCTTTGCTATGTTCCTTTAGGGTCTTTCTGCCTTATGGATATTTTTAATAATCATCTTCTGTCTCTTTAACTCTCTTTTTCTGTTTTACTATTTATTTTTTTAAATATGTTTGAATATGACTTTCATCTGTTCAGTTGTATTGCATTAATTTTCTCCTTATGATATGCCTGGTAGTGTTGTGGTATTATGAGTTTTATTCTAAGTACTTTGGCTATACTAACTATTCTTTGCAATGTCCTCAGCACTCTGTTTCTAGAGTCTCTGTCTGGACATCGCTGCACTGCGCTAGTACTGGTACACGGAAGAGCCATTTTATTACAAGGCTGATGACGTCACAAGCACCGATCCATCGCGACGCTACAGCTCTTCAACTCACAACGCATGCGCAATAAGATTACTGCCGTCAGCTGTGACCTTGTTTCTCTTCGTTACATACCATGCATCTGCAATCCTGGCCCAACACCAGGCAGCTGATTACATCACGTCATCGCTTTCGTGTGCCTATGCTATTGGCTGAGAGCCTTGGGAGGCAACGCTAGCAATCATCTGTTTTACTATATATCTCTGCACACCTCACCTAACCATTGACCACTCCGGGATGAAGCCCAACTTAAGGGCGAAACGCGTCGATTGTCCCTGATGGCAGCCCCCCTCTACCTTTCTTTTTGCAAGTTATGACATCTGATGGTGCAAAACCTGTGTATTACATCAGTTACTCAGACCTATGAAGCTATACCTCTCCACTAGGATTTCCCATGGACTGCTTGCTACCATCTATAACTGAGTATCTCTTTGTCTTTTACCAGGGATTTTAATCAGGACTGGTTCATCCATACGTGTTTTGGCAATTTATGGTATCAGGATAGGGGTGCAGTCTCACTACTCTCTGCCCCCTCATTTGCCTCACGTGTGGGTGCACGCAGGCACCAGTGCATGCTTTTGTGTTTTATTTTCCACTGCTTTGTACAGGGTTTGAGTATTTTGTTTTCCTTTATTCTCCCCTGCTGCTCCCACTTGGTTGTATTACATATATATTTTTATGTGTGTTATATTTTCATCACTCATAAGTTTATATCAATCTATTTTCTCTCTTTACTTGTTCTCTGCAATATATATATTTATATTTAGCGTTTAGATTATTTCTTTTTTCTTAGCATTTTGTAGCTAGGTACATTTGGGGTTGTCTTTACTCTTAAATTTATTTGGATCACTATTTTATTATTTTATTATTAGTGATCATATTATCTTAGGTTTATTAGTTTAGTTTCTACAGTCTTTGGATTTGTTCATATGTGTTACATACTTATAGCTGCACAGTTTTTTCTTGCATATTATAGGCTGCCATCAGTGTTTGTTTGTTTTTAAATGTTAGTGTGTCCTATTGCTTTGTAATTAAAATCAATACCATTTTTCTATTTTGACTTTGGTTCCCGGTTTGTGTTTCTTATTTATATTGTTTATTTCAGGCATATTTTGAGTGCTATACCTAGAGATCTTGACAGTCTTTTTGTGTAAAGGTTATACACTTTTTGTACTTTAATATATTTGAAGTATTGCAAATGTTCGATAAGATTACCATAAATTACTGACTGTAGATTGTCTTGGAGGATGTGTTACATCCTTTCCTTATATTTTGCTTAATGTTTCCCCCCTACTGACGTGACTATATGGCATGCTTTTCGTTTTGTAGTCAGAGGCCTCTATTAAATATGCTGTGAATGTAATAAAATATTCTCTAGTATAGGGAAGCTCCTTCATCACATACTGAACAAAGGGCAAAGAGTTTAGCTGCATGCAATTTGAAGTATGACTCATGCAGTCCATGAGACAGTTAATAAAAATACCACTTGTGGTGCAATAACATGTCTCAATTTATGTCTGTACGGGGGAAGGTTTTTGTTACTCTTTGTGCCCACCATAACTGTTTTAATGTTTGGTTATGAGACGGTTAAGAACTGTGCTGGTTTAGTATACGACCTGCCTTATTGTGGTTCCCTTAGCGTGTCGGGTGGGAGTAAACCAGTCATTTTTTGCACAACAAATGTGCCATTCTTTACAACTCAATATGCAATTTTGTCTTACTATGTAACTTCAACACCCACCATTGTGATAGGTTAACTGAACTTGGTTGGCTTTCCCCTGAGTCCAGACATAATGTACATCTTTCCTATCTGACCTTCAAATATTTTCTGGACAAGTTACCCAATTTTCTGAGCAGGCTTCTCAACCCTACTGTACACAGCACTTCTCTCCTTAGATCCGCCTCCACAAACCTGGAGTCCCATAGTCCTTATAGTCCCATGTTTCAATATAAAATCTGCTTACTCTTCCTTGTTCCGTTCCCCTCGTTGCTGGAACAATTTACCTCAGTCTAAATTCCTCCAAGATTTCAACTTAAGGCATTGTTCTGAGATGTACTCATTACCATTATACATTGTACACTGTTAATTTTCAAGTCAGGTTGTTAAAAGTATTCCACTTACAGTGGCGGCAGAGTTTATTCTAACTCGGCCGCCTCCGCAATGTGCGGGCAAACGCGGCTATCTTTTTTTTCTTTTTTCGGCGTGCCGCACATCAGCCGGGGCGCCAGTCACATGCGCCAGGCATCCCCGAATACGCCAGGCATCCCCGAATACGCCAGGCATCACCGAAGGAGGCTGCAGGTAAGGGGGTATTTTACTTTTTGGAGCGTGGAGCGGGGCGGAACAGCCAGGGGGTCGCGAGGGGAAGGGAAGGGGGAGGGGAAGATGCGGCTAGGATGGGCTGGTGCACGGCCACGTTCGGCGCCAGCCCGTAATGACCCGCGGGACAAGACGGGCAAAAGTTAGAATAAAGATTGTCGCCACAGTACAGTAAACAAGCAATTTACCCTGCACAACAATAATATTTTTGGTACATTAAATGTTGACACGTGGTCTGTTATGTTCCGTTCATAGTTACTTCATACTACGTCTACAGTAAATGAATGACAATAGTGTAAATTCAGAAAACCCCATTAATTTTAGGATAAATTTGATCATCAATATTTTTCTGTAGTCATATTCAATAAGTATACAGCTGAAACCCGTCATAACGCAGTCCTCGGGGTCCACCCGATCCGACCGCATTATAACCGGGATCGCGATTTAAAAAAAAGGGCAGTGCGATCAGTGACTACGCTCAGCCGGGGTGTGTTCTGTGGAACCATGAAACCCTTTGGAAGGTTACCATGGGTTCCATGAGAAAAAAATGGTAATTCCAGATACTTTACTTAAGACCCAGTTATTTTATTTTATTTTTGGTCATAATTTTTGGAGTGGACTACCGCTTGCTATGAAAAGAAGTTGGGGAACTCACCAGATATGAAGGTTAAAAAAGTCTTTAATGAAAACTACATAAAATGACAAAACTCCTCCTTTTGGAGCTGATATTCGTTTTTTTTGTTCTGTAATAATACAAAAAGGCTACGTATTGTTATGCTATTTATATATAACAATATATAGTGGTAAAGTGAACACAGGCGCAAACAAATAAAAAGTGGACATTGTTAATAAGTGACTAATTGAAAACTTAAATAAGTGAGAAAGTGATAGTAATAAGTAAATACAGTTTCACCCCCTGCTCTGGAACCCACTGGAAGGGGTAGTCTTCACTCTTCCCCCATAGTAACAGCAAAACACACAAAATCCAAGGGGAGCATGGGGGAGAAACAAAAAAACATTTAAGTGCCGCAGAATGGCAACGTGGAAATAAAAGCCTCCAAATTACTTGGCTCTAATGAATTGACTACTTACAAGATGTAAGAGTCAAATAGGCAGGGTTGACTCAAACAGTCAATGGCAGATGCGTGGTGCAGTTTTCATCAGAGTGGATCAGGTTTCATCAGAGTGGATCAGGTCCTAAGGATGAAGTGCCCCAATATTGAGAGAAAGAAACTGGCATAGCACAGATCACTCAAGGTATAAAGATTTTATAACAATAAAATAATGTACTCACATTCTAACAATTAAAAACAGGCATGTCACACTGCATTAGTGTAGGAAGACTTTAGCCAGCCAGGCTCACCGTCTCGCAGCGTTCCCCACTCCTCCGCCTCAGCCTCCGGTCAGCTGTTACACTGTTCCCACTGGCGTCTGACGTCACTTCCGGTTTCGCCGCTCGGTAAGGGCTGGATCTTCCTGCAACTTCTCTGCTGTATGCTCCGCTGACGAAGTCGACGGTAACACGTGACGAAACGCGTAGAGTGGGAGCTTCATCCAGAGCGGAGCATACAGCAGAGAAGTTGTATGTACACTACATAGAATACATTAAATATGTTATGTAATGTTATACTGTAATATTATAAATTAAATAAATAACAATAAGCTATACCAAGGCTATAGTATATTGTATGTACAGTACCTAGAATAAGTGAACAGAAGTTCCATGACGTCAGAATAATTTTTAAGGAGTACAACAGCGTCACAATATAGTCCCAATAGTGTGTGGATACTGGTTTCCATTTTCATGCTGTTTGACCTAGTAACAATAACATTACTTAGTGATTATAGTTGTAGCGCGTAGCTCACCACAAACGAAGCGCGACCGCGGTGCTGAGGTAGTGGATTGAATAACGCCGACCCACAGCCACGTGGGCGCACCTGGGATGTAGAGTAGTCGTTCAAGCCAGGTCAAGATTACAGATAGTAGAATGGTTAAGGGACTTTGCCAGGTTCAGTAGCAGAGAGTTGCGGATCGTCAGTGTGCGTAGCCAGGTTCAGGATTGGAGAGTACCAGATAGTCGGGGTACGTAGCCAGGTTCAGGATAGGAGAATATCGGATCGTTGGAGTATTTAGCCAAGGTCAGGACTGGAGCCAGGAGAATGGTCATACAAGCCGGATCAGGAGTGGAGAGAAGCGGAGTCCAAGGCACTAGCAGGGTTCAGGCAATAAGAGGTTAACAGGCAGGTAAGACAAGGCAAGGTCTCAGGAACAAGGATGTTGCAAGGCTCGGCGTCACAATGACTATGCTCAGCAAGGAATGAAAGCAGCATCAAGGTGTATATATAGGAGGATACAAGCAGGTGAGGCGGTGCCTTGTGGTAAAGATTGCAGACCGGGACTACTCAGATAAATACAACTGCTTTAATGGCACATATAGGAAAGAGACTTACTCTTACGCGTTTTGCACGAGGTCCGCGCTTTATCTGTCTGGATCCCACGTAGAAAACAGTGAGTCATTTCTCTTTTCAAATATTGGCTTACCTCATACAAGACTTACCTCTGGCTGGAGGCTATTGAGATAGCCAGACCACTACATTAACTATGGCTACGAGGGATATTATACTCACATGGGACAGCTATTGTGATTGAAGATCTTAGTTTTACATGTGAACTTTCTTACTTTGGATTCTACCGAGTAGCATCGCCAGGAGGCGTGGGGCTCCCTTTTCTTTTACTTTACATATAGGAGGAGCCTCCAATAGCCTGCCAGGGTGGAACCAGGAAGTGAGTGCTGATAGGCTGCTGGTGCACAGAGGTGTGCCTTACGATGCAGCCTAATCGGGGATGAGGGTGGAACTGCTCGCGCGTCACAGAGGCCAGGGGGCAGGGCTTGGAGCGCGCATCACTCCCACGCTGATTCTTGGGGTAAGTGGGGGCAGGATCAATCGTGCGCCGACCCACGCGCATCACGGTAGTTAAAGGGCGGAGCCAAGAACACGCGTCATTCCCACGGCGATCCTGACTCTCATCAGAGCAGGGGCGGAGCTTGACTCACGCATCGGCAGGGAGGCTGGCCGAATGCACCCGTCGTGCGTCAGAGATGGGGCGGGATCTGAATCTGCGGGCGGAGGATCAGGATGCGCAAGGTCCGTGCGCGCGTACTGGGACTATGAAACCGCGCATCCTGGGTGTCGGTCACGGAAGGCTTGTTGAGGTGAGGAGACGTCTGCGACCGCCAGGATGGCGAATCCTCACAATAGTGAAAAAAAGCTTATTGCTAGATTTTCACTCTAGAACAATCATTAATGAATATGACAATATTATTAACAATCTATTGGGGTTATTCATTCAACTGTGATAGTGTCAATCGGGGCTCTTTGGCATGGAAACTTCCATTGCCCTTAATCTCCTGATGTCAAATATGAATCCATTTACTTAGTAAGAATCCAGATGCCAATATAAAGTGATTGAATAGAAGTGCAATAAGCAGACACCGGTGGTCTGCATGGCATTGTTTGAAACCGGAGTACATTTTGGTGAGGCAGGACCTCCTCAACTTTGAAAGACAAT
Organism: Ascaphus truei; assembly: GCF_040206685.1. Lineage (NCBI taxonomy): Eukaryota > Metazoa > Chordata > Amphibia > Anura > Ascaphidae > Ascaphus > Ascaphus truei. Next base: position 222,386,469 of record NC_134487.1, read on the forward strand.
AGCATAACAAATCTCTGACTTAAGAGACCTACTCTATTGAAGAGCTCTTGCACATTGCACCATACAAAAACACACGGGTGGGGCACAGGCTAAACAATAATCATTGTATAAGGAATTACGTGATAGAGAGCATAACAAACGTGTAGTATGTAAGAAGGCTGCCAAAATATGAACACGTGTATAACAAACATATATTTCTTTACATATAAATATGTCAACATCTTTTTTTCTGGGGGTGGACATAAAATTAAAAAGATATATACATATCCTATATATCATTTTACTATGTATACTGTACATTAAGCTGCAAAAAAATTTTTTTAAAGACAAATACAGATCTTATACATGAAAAAAAAAGTTTCTTTTCACAACACAGATTATTCTTTGGAACAGAAATGACAGAGGAAGTGGCTTGTAAGACATTTGCTGACACCGACTAATTGTATTATCACAGTTCATTTTGACTAAGAGGCCATAAAGATTTTTTCAATTTAGAACGACAATACTTTTATAAAGCACTGAAAAAATATTAATAGCAATTGTTCTCTCCTCCTTAAATGTGAATTCATGTTACTTGCTTTCCACTTCATAGTAAAAAAAATAAGTTTGAGGATGGATATTAGCAGTGTTCGACAAACCTATACATTTGCTCGCCCCGGGCGTGTGGATTTAACCCCTGGGCGAGTAAATATTGGCCCAAGCAGCACACGTTTGGTACTAGGTGGCGAGTAGATTTTTTTGTGTGGCGAGTAGATTTTTTGGTGATTTGTCAACCACTGGATATTAGCATAAACTATCAAATTACTTTTGCATTTTTCTCACTACAAAATGAATAAATTCTATTGTAACACTTGCATTTTGCAGCTCTAGGAAGTTGTGGACGTAGGGCCATAGTTAATGCCATAAAACGCCTTCTTGTACTGTAGGACACCTTGCAGGTTACAGTCAAATTACTTGGATGAGCTGTAAGGTGTCCTATGGAATATTTGCATTGCTTAGTTAATATGGACCATAGTCCCTTGACACAATTTATAAAGGGTTAACTCATGCATGTCAATGTTTTAGAGATTTAATTGTCACAATGTAATCATAGTAACAGATCTCAGTGATAGTTCCCTTTTTTGACACCATTCTACCACATGATAACAAAGGGGGGAGAGGGAGAGGGAGTAGGGGGTATGATACCTTTTATTGGACCAACAAGTAGTTGATATGTTACAAGCTTTCAAACCTCTCAGGGTCATTCATCGAGTATCATCAGGAAGGAAACTGAGAGGTTTGAAAGCTTGTAACATATCAACTACTGTACTTGTTGGTCCAATAAAAGGTATCATACCCCATACTCCCTTTCCTTCCTTTGTTAACACATGAAAGAAAGGACCAACCCGCCCTTCTTTGCTTTCTACCAAATGAGAACTATATCATCTAAAAGTCATTATATTCAAAGTACAAACTAATTTCCCATACTGTACTATGCAAAAATCTGAGAACCACACACTTATAGTGGTACAGTACCATAAAATTTGACTTTTAATCACACTCCTTGGACGAAAACACACTGAAGTGTTTTAGAAAAGTTGTTCGTGCTGTTTCTGAGAACTATGTGAACAAGCTATGTGCAGCTATTACAGGGGTCGGAAACTGCGTCTCTCGAGCTGCATGCGGCACTTTCAGCACCTACATGTGACTCTCCTACGTCCGCAGGTTGCCGCTCCCCAGCTGCTGTCTCCCTCCATCACTGTGCTGCTGGTGGCTGTGGGGGGTCCCTGCCGGCGGTGGTCAGCCTCTTATTGCTGCAGGGCATTTCCACAGCTGCTGGCCTGCCTCCTACACGCAGGGCCTCTATGTGACAACGCGCACCGGCATGAGAAAGGCCCAGCATGGGACAGTGCAGAAGTTAATGTTAATGCTTATACAGTATATACCTATTAGCAGTGGTCGACAAATTACCCAAAAATATACTCGCCGAACCAAAAAATCTACTTGCCACTTAGCCCCGCCCTCTGCCTGCCCTTAGCCCGGCCCTTAGCTCGCCCCCACCCCTGCTTTTTAAAAAAGAAATGGAATAAATTCCTAGTAAGAACAACATTCGTTTTTGACATAACAGTATTTATTGTATTACATTTATACTTTACTACAATTAGTGCTTGTTACATAATTCCGTGTGTGTGTGTCTGTATAAATGTTGGATCTAGAAAAAAAAGCCAGACGTTAATGACTAGTTTCCTGAACCCCTTAACCAGTGCCTGGACGCCCCCGCTTCACAATATCTAAAGCAGCAATCCCGCCTTGGATCATACCTGATCCGCAGTCCCTCAATGTCCAGCTACCCTCATTCCCGCAATGTTATACATTGGAGGGGATGTGTTCCCTACCTGTCTTCTGGGTATGGGGGAATTCCGATGTCACCCGTGTGAAGATCGAGAGTGGGAGGGAGGGTGACATTGGGTGACAGGGAGGGAGGGTGGGTGACAGGAAGGGAGGGAGGGTGGTGACAGGGAGGGATGGAGGTTGACAGGGAGGGAGGTTGACAGGGAGGGAGGGAGGTTGACAGGGAGGGAGGTTGACATGACAGGGAGGGAGAGTGAAAGAGAGGGAGGGAAACAGGGTGACAGGGAGGGAGGGAGGGTGGGTGACAGGGAGGGAGGGTTGACAGGGAAGGAGGGTGGATGGGTGACATGGAGGGAGGATGGGTGGGTGACCCGAAGGGAAGGAGGGTGACAGGAAGGGAGGGGGGGTGACAGGGTGACAGGGAGGGTGACAGGGTGACAGGGAGGGTGACAGGGTTACAGGGAGAGTGACAGGGTTACAGGGAGAGTGACAGGGAGGGAGGCTGACAGGGATATAGGGAGGGTGACAGGGAGGGAAGGAGTGTGACAGGGAGGGAGGGTGACAGGTAGGGAGGGTGACAGGGAGGGTGACAGGGAGGGAGGGTGACAGGGAGTGAGGGTGGGTGACAGGGAGAGAAGGTGGGTGACAGGGAGGGATGGAGGGTGACACTGAGGGAGGGAGGGTGACAGTGAGGGAGGGAGGATGACAGGGAGGGAGGGAGGGTGACAGGGTAGGTGACAGAGAGGGTGACAGGGAGACAGGGAGGGTGACAGGGAGGGAGGGTGACAGGGAGGGAGGGTGACTTGACTGGTTGGGTGGGTGACTTGACTGGGTGGGTGACTTGACTGAGTGGGTGGGTGACTTGACTGGGTGGGTGACTGACTGGGTGGATTCACACAGACACACACACTCACAGTCACACACACTCACAGACAGACACACACACTCACAGACAGACACACACACTCAAAGACAGACACACACACTCATAGACAGACACACTCACAGACAGATACACACTCAATACAAACGGGTGAATAATCTGATTAACCCTCCAGGCGCTCAGAATATAACATAGTCCAGCTGGTAAAAGATTAAATAAATCTTATAGACCCAGGCTATACACAACCTTAGTGTAGTGAGGTATAATATATAATCATTCCCCCCAACCGGCTAACCATGAGCACTATGAGGTTGGGACACGGGAAACTCACGTGTAAATCCTTGTGGTAGTTTGTTGAGCCTGTGCGGGTCTTCCCAGTGTGATGTGTCTGGTTCTCCTGGCTGAAATCAGGGTGTCATTTTTATCCCACATCAGCCTTCATCTATATTTTTTGTGCTGTGCGACGCATCTTTCTCTCTTTGAGAAGTTTTCCTACTAGATACACACTCAAGACAGACACACACTCACAGACAGTCATACACACACTCACAGTCACACACACTCACAGACAGTCACACACACTCACAGACTGTCACACACACTCATAGACACACACTCACACACAGGAGACAAGGGATGTCGCACGAGTCAGGTACTGAGGGTTTGATCTCCCCAGGGGCCCCGCTGTAGTTACCTGTCCTCTCTTCCCTTGTCCTCCTCGGAAGCAGCACTTCCACCTAGGTCACAATAATGTAACGGGAGTGCCTTGCTCCCCCCGAGAGTGCAGAACTCCCAGCTCCCGAGCTAGCCTCCGACTGCCACGCTCCCCCCTGAGGGCCTCGCTCCCGCCCAAGTGCCACGCTCCACTCCTTCCCCCGAGCACCGAGCTCCACACCCCCAAGCGCCCACCTGAGTGCCGCGCTCCACCCTGCCCCCGAGCACCCGCCCGAGTGCTGCGCTCCCCACCCGAGTGCCGAGCTCCCCCCCCCTGCCAGAGAGGCTGGGAGGAGGGACAGGGCTGGTCACAGAAGCGGGGGAGGAGTGAAAGCGCAGGTCAGGGAGGCTGGGGAGGAGGGAAGGCACTGCTCAGGGAGCCGGAGCCGGGGTAATCTCCCGCAGCAACATGAATCTTCCTCCGTCTTTTTTTCCCCCTTCCTTCAGCGCAAGCGAGCGGGGGAAATTCAGCGCGAGCGGGGGAAATTCAGCGCGAGCGTGTGTTTGTGGGGGTGTAATATTTATGCATGCTCTCTGAATATTTTGGATACAATATTTTTTTATTAAATGGCTTTTCTTCCTTGAAAGGTTCAAGACCCTGAGCTATTACGATCTTTTAGTAAATATATCATAACTCGTTTTTGCAGTTAATGACTTTATGAATTCTTCAATGAATCAATTATTTGAAATTAAATCATGTGACCAGAAATAGGGAAGTTTGATTTAAACTCTGCTAAACAGGACTTTAGATTTATTTCAGCGTTTTGGTGCAACTTTGTATTTACACTAGGGGAGATGTAATATAGGGCTAATATATGGCAGGGATTCATTAAAGCAGCAGTTCAAGCAATATCCTACGTGTGTTTTTTTTTTTCAATAAATCAGTTCTTTACTATGAGAAAATACTTGTGGCATTTAAATAATTAAAAAAAAATGTTTTAAAGACATTTTTAATGTTTCTAATGTAGGAAGCATTTCAAAAGTGACAGCTCCCTTCCCCTTCTGGCTCTTGAGACACGCCCTCTCTCAAGCATTGAACCAATTGTATCTAGTAACTGCCTAGTCAATAATATTCCAAGAACTACGTTGCCCAAAATGCTGTGCAAGGACTGAATTAAATAGCCCAGAGCGTTTGATTACAGGAGAACAGAGCCATCTGCAGGTTAGCTAATCACTTGTCACTGTGCAGATTGTATTGATGCACATATTGAATGGAAAAAATATATATATATTTTTAAAAAAACAAACGGCAGCTTGAACTGCAGCTTTAAGGCTAAAAAACCTTTATACACCACTACACAAACTGTCTGCGCTGCATAACAGTAAATACATTACATGCCTCTAATTTGACAGTTTTCTAATAAAAAGTACCTGAAATATAGAAATTCTGGAACCAAAACAAGGCTTTCAAAATCTAAGAGTACAGAACACATGATTTCAGACTTTGCAACAATATTTTTATTTACAAACTGATGCTTCATAAATAGCTCAGCTAAAAAATGATATACAGTGATATTTTGCCTAATAAAATGTTACATTCAGAATTGAATATACCAAGTGAATGCAGCTCCACACATCCTTGACAAGGAGAAACTAGCTTCTGAGTAGTTGCCTATGCAGTGGCGTAACTACTGTGCTGCTAAACTGGGGCCCGAGAGCTCAGGGGGCCCTGCCAGCTGGCGCTGGAAGTGTGGCCCAAGGTCAGGCTCAAGTTCCTAGCTACTGCTCTCTGCTTGATGCGGGAGTGGGGTTGGGTCCTTCCCTTCACACAGACAATCCCCCTTCCCCCTACCTGTCTCCCTTCCCCAGTTGTGATTGAGTGTGTGTGGGTTGTGAGTGAGTGTGGGTTGTGATTGTGTGTGTTGTGATTAAGTGCCTGTGTATGTTGTGATTGAGTGTGTGGGAAATTGAGTGTATGTTTGGGTAGGGGAATTGAGTGGGTGTGTGGAGGGAATTGAGTAGAACGGGGCTGTGTGAGGGAGAGAGGAGAGGCAAAGTGTGAGTGACAGGGAAAGAGGGAGGAAGAGAAAGAAAGGGAATGAGACACGGGGGACAGAGGGGTGCAGTAAGGGGGGCGGGGGAGAGAGTGAGGATACGAGGGGGGCATGGAGGGGTTAAGAGCAACGTGTATGAGGGGGGGTGCTTGCAACGCCGCTGACATAGGGACTCTGGTAGAAGCTACATTAATTTTTGTGTTTTTTGTTTAGGTGGCCTTTTCAAATCTTTTGCAGGGAGGCCAATAAAATGTAGTTACACCACTGAGCCTATGATGCTAATAAGAAAGGGTATGTAACAATTGTATTAAGACACACGTTTTAGCATAACTGGCCAATTTGAAAACATTGACCCACTGTGCTAATTTTCACCTACCGTCTGAATAGCTGCAATTTACATTGATGTTTTAGAGCATGAGATATTTTACAGAATGAAACAGTCTTAGGGAAGCTAGATGAGAAGCATTAAAGTATTTTTTTTTGATCCTGTATATTGGTTTTCTTTATTCCCTTGAATGTCTGGATCGTAGCATGCTATATGTTGTACAATGCAAAAGTAGCAACCAAGCTCAAAATTGTGTCCTCAAAAAGGAGGAAAAGGTCTCTGAGTGGGTCAATTTATTCTGTACTTCCTGAACCCGGACTTAATCAAGACTTGGCTGTACAAACCGTACTCTGAAATGCAGCTGACTGAATCTGAAGAAAGTTCCTATTTAAAATATTTTTTTGGAAGCTACAGTATACAATGACACATTTGATGAACTCAATCTCGAAAATGTGAATAAATGTCTTAAAGCAGAAATCCGCGTTGCTCACAATTTTGTTTTTACTTATCTGAACTACAGGGGTCCCAAAGAGCTGCACTGCTATCCCACAACATCCTATTGTTCCCGCAGTACTAGAAGATATTTGCCTGGCAGACTTAACAATGGCAAAGGGATCATGGCTTACTTCGTCAGGCCATCAAAAAGCCGAAATGTCATTGGGAGATGATGATATGGCTTTCTACTGGTGACCCAGGTGGCCATGTTCATAGTTTTTTTCCCCAGAAACTGCAAAACAGTTCAATTCCTTTTCTGTGAACCGGAGAACAACTAATAAGCCCCAGGGCAGGTGAGGTTACAAATAAAAAAAAATCCATTTCGGATTATTAAAACATCACTTTAAACTACATTTTTGCTTTGTATTCCAGCCTTACATACAAATCCATACATACTTTTGTAACTGAATCAGACAAATATTAGTTTGTGATGCAAATACACGAGCATGTACCGTAACGTTTTATTAGTGATTAAGTGAATAAGTAGGGAGGATACGTTTTCCCCCGATCTCATCTTTTTGACACAGAGAACTCTTTTCTTGGCAACCAGTGTTCACCATAGCAGAGCTTCCCACCCCTATGAAATATTTATGTACTGGAACTTTTGCACCCCTGAGGCAGAGCATCTTAAATCTGCATCTTAACCCTCACAGTGTGCACCACACAGCCCTCCTGCAAGATTTAAATGACTATGAATTAAACTTTTACTCTAATTCACTACTTTTTTCAAATATGTAACAACTATTGTACATTGGATCATTTTAAAAACATTTAACTCATATGCATGTGCTGTAGTTGTTTTTGTGTGGGACTTAGCAAAATGACTTTAATGACACGTACACATGTATTTAGGCATGTGCACTCTGATGCAGTAATAATACTAACTTTATATCATATAGACCATCTCTCTCAATGGATCTGTAAGCGCTTCACAATTACATAAGAGCTTACAATATATGTTTTGGTGTTTGAGGCACAGGGAGATAAAGTGACTTGCCCGAGGTCATAAGGAGCTGGCATCAGGATTTGAACCAGGTTTCTCTTCTTCAAACGCACTGAGCCACTCCTTAAGTCTGTTATATTCATGTATCAGACATAGCCAATCAGGTGTGAATGTGTGAATGAATGAATGAGTGAGTGACTGTGGCTAGGAAAAAAAAAAGGTAATTATATGGGAAAGTTGTTATTTGTAAGAGTGATACCCCAGGGAAGTCTGAAGCTGCCTTTTAATGAGTGAGACCCTCTCCAAATTAGTGACAGGCTTGTGTCCAATACAGCAAATTCCTTAGTATGATAAACATTTCCAGAAAAGAGGAGTTTCACAGTCTAAAATACTTTTTCACTTTCACATTTGCATAAGGTTCATTCTAATTTCTTTGGGGTCTGGTGGGACATCAAAATGATCCTTAGAAATAGCTAAAACAAACTTGTAGAATAGAAGTGGTTAGCATCTGGAAGATTTGGAAATGAAATAAGGTGACCAGTCATGTTCCAGTTGGAAGTCTAGTTCCTGCTGGCCAAGGAGAAGAAATGAAGCGAAAAGAGTAACACTTCAAAATAGTGGTGAGTATGTATTGAACAAACATTTTGGTCAAACACTGTAGATCTTTCTCAAGGTCAACAAACAGTGAATTCTCACAGACTTAAACATCTTTTGGTCCCACCCCTGGAAATGACATCAGTACATCATTATAAGCAATATAAACACTACATATAACATAACATATCATAGTGATAAATACACAAGTGCAATATACTCTATGCCCAGGACATACTTGAAAACGAGAGGTAACTCTCAATGTATTACTTCCTGTTAAAATATTTTATAAATAAATAAATATACAGGTATACCTCAAACAGATCATGGGGAGCAGCGGATTTTATAACATTTTTTTAATAAGCACATTCTCTTAACTGCAAGTCACTTTTGCTGTATTCCAGAAACCTGAAGTCCAGTTTCCCACTAAAATCATCTGTGCTGATACAAACAGACTATGTGTTCCACATAGAGATGAAACAACACCTGTATGGGTCATTGTTATTAAGGAAATAAATTGGTACAAATGGCAAAATAATTTTTTTGACACCTGAAAACCTCAACCAGGTCAGATTTTAGGAAAAATGAATGAATTACTAAACATAATCTCTCATTTTATACTGTATGTGACCTCTGATTGGTTTTATCCCCATATGGCCTGCCTGTAGTTTCATGTCATGCTTCAGAAACACTGATCTAAACAAATGGAACAAGCAATATATGTTTATACTTTCATTGCAAACAAGAAGTATTGAAAGTCATCAGATAACATATTACAAAGGTTAAGATAGCTATCTATTGTAAAATCAGGAGCCACATGTGGCCTTTGTTCAATGATAATCAACTTCTTAAAGAAGCTCAAATCAAGAATGATGTAATTGCCAATATATAAAACAATAATGATGCAAAATCAAAAAGCTGAGAGGTATGAAACTGCCTTCATTTGAACACAATCGGGATGTTTTACCATGAAAAAGAGATATGGTGTAACAGGCCATTGCTTCATTTTGAGTAGCATCATCCCACAGTATGCAGCATACCATCCTGATATTAAACAGCTTTATACTGCTTTTCTGCTGCAACTGCAGCACATTCTAAACCGTGTCCTATTGATTTCAAGTAATGTGTCTTATGTATAAATATATTCAGAGGGAAATAGGTATAAATGATGTCCACTTGTCACATCAACCACTCCCTAGTTTTTCATAAGTGCAGTGGTACTGGTAAAGAATGTGAGGTATGCTTTCATTATCTTTAACTTTAATCATTGCCTGATAAAAAAAATACATTGTCTGCTTAACTGGGGGAACTAATACTCTTCAAATAATACAAAATTAGCTCCTCCTGAATTACTTTCAAAAGTGTTTGAATGGAAAAAGAATGAGATACTGAATGCAAAATTGTTTTTTTTAAATCAAATCTGGCAAAAAAATAAACCTGGGTGCCAATAATAAAAAGTAGATGTACTGTGTTAAAACTCATATCGTCCATTTTAAAAAGGAATGACACCATTTTGTTCTCAAAAATGTAAATCAAATAATAATGTAATTAAATCTTAAAGTGAAGTTATGCTGGTTTTAAAAAAAAAGTGGAGGTACTGCGCTGGTTAATCTGTTTAGAAAGAGTGATGCAACTCTGTCCAGTTTTTAAAAGCATTTTATTTTAAATAGATGAAGGAAGAACTAAAAATAATGTAGCGATTATATCTTCTGTTAAAAAAAGTTACATCTGATAAACTAATTGTAAAAAATTAATGATAGAAGTTGCTCTGTGAGTCCAGTTTCAATAGATCTACATTGCTTTAAATTGGATTTTTCCATCGATACATTTCATCTAATGCACCCCCTAAAACTTGTTTTTAAAGTATGTTACTTTTTTTTTTATATATATATATATATATATCTATATCTTGACCTGAAGAAGAGAGGAGAACTCTCAAAAGCTTGTCCTATGACATAAATTGTTAGTCCAATAAAAAAGGTATCACATAATACTGAAGAACTCATTTTTTTTATATATATATATATATATATATATATATATATATATATATATATACATATATATATATATATATATATATATATATATACATATATATATATATATATATATATATATATATACATATACATATACATATACATATACATATATATATATATATATATATATATATATATATATATATATACATATATATATATATATATATATAAATAAAAAAAACTCGCTACCATTCGGTTAAGCTCGGCTAACATGGTACAGATACCTCTACATCAATATACTGTATGTGTGTGTGTGTGTGTGTGTGTATATACATACATATACAGTATATATACATATCTCTTGCCTGTGAATGGAGACATGGAACTTAGATATTTAGATACCAAAATAGTTGTAATCAGAGTGTGAAGCATTACAATACTAAAATTACAAGAATTACTAGTTTTAGGTGACATGTAATGCTTAAAGACAGAGAGCATCCCCCTCCTCCACCATTGCTGGTCCCATCACAATGCACCTGCCCACATCCTTCCTGTTCTACTCTTCTAGGGGGGAAATGAAGCAACACGAAACGATTTGCAGAAGAAGAAGAAGAAGTGCAGTTAAGTTTAACATACCCACTCCGTATCTTTCCGTGGCAGTTTTGTGCCAGGGAGCCATAGTGACCGGCCCGTGGTTCAGCCCACCGTGCGTCTTTGCGCACTCTCAGGGTAGCAGGAATGTAAAGGTGCTTCTGCTGCTGCTCCAAGCTCTTTAGAGTTCACAGTGAGTCAGATGGGACCAAGTTCTCTTACTGTACTGTACCTCGTCCCCGGCAAGCGCCGTTTCTTGAGTTGTAGGTAGCAACCTCTATTGGTTCCTCCCTTGTAGCACGCCCTCTACACACTTCCTACTTCTAGTAATAGAGGCACTGTGCGACTTAGCTTCCTCTTCTGTGAGCACAGCAGCGTTCCATCTATCTACACAGTGCAATGTGTGTGACCAGAAGTGCAGGAACTATTGTTGGGTGGAGGAGCTGTACATAGGAAATTAGTAACATAGATATATTCTCATAATGTAAAAATATACACATCCAGGGGGGTTGCTGCACCCCCTGCACCCCTATTTCCAGCCCCCATGGGACAGTGTAACCAACTATCATGAAACTTAGAAATTGTGACATTTTAGGAGCAGATATAAACAAATATGACCCTTGGGACAGAATATGATATCAAATAATATTACCGTAATAATAATGTACAGTAGTGCTGCACTTTGGAATAATTTTTTTTAAAGTACCCTAAAGAAATTCTAAGCCTTGTTACACATGAGGCAAATTTCCTTTAACCTTAAAAATATGCCTTCAATGTTATGCCATAATAACAGAATGAAAGAGTGCATTTTGAAAATTCTGTATATCCATATGTTATTAGAAAAAAAAAGTGGAAATGTAAATTTATTACAAGAAAAATAAGTGGTTCTTCTGGAATGTCAACACGTTTAAAATGTAAGTGCTCCCAAACTCAACTATCACTTGAACCATTGTCTTTCAGAGATGTGATAGCGCCCACACTAGCTCATATACTAGCTCATATATTGTATGATTATGGCTTAAATTAAAGCTTTAGACTAGTTCTCCAAAGGGACCAGGTCAGAAAACACATTTCGGAGAAGAAGGGCCACAAGTACGTTGCAATGTCATTTTAGATACATTTAAAGACTCAAAAATTAGTATACTTAAAAAATGTGCAAGCATTTGATATATCTGTTCCATATACACTTATATTAGCTTAACTTATGTAGCCCTGTGTAGTTTGGGCTATAGGTCTGCCCTCCTCCTGGCAGTAATGCCTGGGTAAGGGCAGGTTGCCAGGAGCAATCATGGGTTTTCCCCACTTCATGCAGTGCAGTGAGTCAGTGAAGGCAGTGTCATCAGGCTCTGTGTCCAATTAGAGACACAGGGGTGGTGCCTGCTGGAGCTGCTTAATGTACTACTACTTCCTATTTAGTCAGTTGGTCTCTACCTTTGAGAGAGACAGGGTACCCATGCCAAGCTGCCAGGGCCCTGGTAGGCTTGAGGCCTTCCTCCGGGGAGTGTGGGTATACCCATAACTCTTATCCTACCAGAGGATAGGGGAAGAGCTAGAATCTCTCTCGGTGCCCTTGACTGGGAGTTGTGTTCAGGGACATCCTAAGGGAGAAGACCTGCTGTTATCTATGCTGCTGAATAAGGAGACCAAATAAAGAAGCTGCTGTATTTTACCTATACCTCCTGCCTGAGATTGAAGTATATTGGGAGGAGGGGAACGAGTTCTTTTGCAGATACTTCACCCCATACAACTGGGGGCTGCACAAGATGGAGGCGCTGCACCTGTAAGTAAGATTGGGGCACAACATCAGAAGCCTGTCCTGTTCGTCCCCTGTACCATCATGTGGGAGACTCAGGGGCCCCTGTTGCCAGCAGGTATGCACCACCCATAAGACATGTAACCGGAGCAGTATTTTCCCTTGGAGACCCTATGTGAGATTGGGTGGGGGAATGAGGGTTACACTTACATCTGAGTTTCAGTGTGACAAATTGCACTTACTGTAGCTGCCTAAGCAACTAGAACAAAATTAGTAGTGACAGAGGGTCTAAGGGCCACATCAAGGGCTTGCCGCATTTGGCCCATGGGCTGCCTGTTGAAGATCCCTGGTTTAAAGCTGCAGATCAAGCAATATCCTACAAGGTTTTTGTTTTTTTTACATTTTAATAAATCAGTTCTATACTATGAGAAAATACTTGTAGCATTTTGTTGTCAACTCTGAATGACATTTTTAATGTATAATGTAACAAGCATTTTCTGTTTCTATAGCAACCATTTACAAAGTCACATCCCCTTCCTCTTCTGAAACAGGCTCTGGCACACCCCTGTTTGAGCCCTGCCCTCTCTAGCAGTGCATCAATTGTATCTAGTAACTGCCTGGTCACATGATCTTCCCCACAGAACTTTGCAGCCTCAGTCCTTTTCTGCTGCACTGATAGTCATTTTGTGAACCCCCAAGCCGAATCTTCGCTGATCGATCACAGGAGAATGGATAAATCGGCAACTTAGCTAATTGCTTATGGGGATTTTTGCCTTGGCCTACTGCTTTAAAGGATGCAAAATAAACCCAAAGAGAAAAGAGATAGGTAGGACTGGTTTCAGTCCTACCTATCAGGAAGATCCCAACATGTGTCCATCTCAGGCTCTAACTCCAACCCCCTGGATATCACCTGTGGTGTCCCGCAAGGCTCTGTTCTGGGGCCCCTACTCTTCTCAGTGTTCATTAATGATCTTCCCACAGCTTGTAAGGAAGCCTCAATACACATGTATGCTAATGACACAATCCTGTATGCACACAGCCATAGCCTCTCTGACCTTCAACACATACTTCAGTCTGACTTTTTGAGACTCGAAAACTGGATTTCCCAAAACAAACTGTTTTTAAACACTGACAAGACTGTAACAATGGTATTTGGGACCAAGACTAAATTTGTAAAGCTTCCAGTGACTGAGCTCCTGATTAGAACCAACGCTAAAACCACCCTAACACCTGTCACTAGTTTTAAATACCTGGGCTTATGGTTTGACTCCCACTTAACATTCGGGATGCACATTGATACCCTGACAACCAAGACCTATGCCAAACTAGGGGTACTTTACAGGAACAAATCCTCCCTAAGTCTCCTGGTCAGAAAGCGTATTGCACAGCAGATGCTAATGCCAATTATTGACTATGGAGACATAGTATATGGCTCGGCTCCTCAAACCCACCTTAGCAAACTTGACACCCTCTACAATTCAATTTGTCGTTTTGTTCTCCAATGCAACTACAACACACATCACTGCGAAATGCTCAAAGAACTAGATTGGTCATCACTAGAGTCTAGGCGCAAAGTTCACCTTTCCTGTCTCACCCTCAAATACTTTCTGGGCAAGCTACCCAGCTACCTGAACAAGCTCCTCACCCCTACCACATGCAGTACCTATCACCTGAGATCAGACTCCAAAAGACTATTCATGGTCCCAAGACTCAACAAAGTATCCGGACGTTCCTCCTTCTCCTTCCGTGCACCCCAAAACTGGAACAACCTACCAGAGACTCTCATATCCACCACCAGCTTAAGTTCTTTCAAATCTAAGGCTATCTCAGACTTTAATCTGGTCTGTAACTGTTTCATACGCTCATAATATATATTTTCTTTAACTGTGCATGCAATGTCTTGTATATAATGTATACCTTGTTCATTTATGTAACTGTATTTGTAACCATGTATTATTTTGTTTTACTCTATGCCCAGGACATACTTGAAAACGAGAGGTAACTCTCAATGTATTACTTCCTGGTAAAATATTTTATAAATAAATAAATAAAAGAGGAGTTTGAATCCAAATGAATGTTTTCTTTGATAAATCTCTGGTCCTATCTTGATTTCCAGCCAGTGATCATAACAGGTTATTTTTCAAAGTTTATGAGAGAGAGAAATCACACTGATTTCTATAAACTATTTTCTTTAATGAATCTGGTGTAATTTTTGCACAAGAATAGCACCAATTTTTCAGAAGGAAAACTTTGATATACTGCTGCGACACACTTTATTCGAGCAAATACCCAGTATGTACCTGGCAGATACCTGGAATGCGCCGCTCCTCACCTCAGACAAGCCCCGTTGCGTTTGCCTTCCCAGCCTGGGTTCATGCCTGGCTGACGGGCGGCTGATCTGTTAAATGATAATGATTAGGATTTAATAGGCTGCAATGCTTCGCGTGTCTACCAGATGGCATAAATTCATGAATTGTAATGCAGTATATATATATATATATATACTGTGCAGTATTGCAGCCAGCGAAAATAAAATGCTTCAATCCCTGCGTGGAAAATAACGCAATGCACTCGGGCAGAAAACAGTCACAAACCTCAATACACCCGAGTATACCCGAATTCGTGGGACTAGCCGAGCTCGAATAAAGTGTGTCGCCAGTGTATTGCCTCTGCCTATGGGTGGTATAATACTGTACAGTAGTAATGCAAAGAATATTTCTGCGATTATCCGGTTTAAATACAGATGTAGGAAGATTTACTGTCTTTGGTGCCACTGCCACACGACTGTGGTGGTTGCGGCACCACAAGATTAACACTGCGCAGGATCCCATTCTGAAGCATGGACCCCCTGCAGTGCAAACGCAGCAGACACTGTCCTAGACTTTTGCTTCCTTGTCAGTGGTTTCCAGGACAGTAAGTCTGGCTACAGTACATTGGTAGTTGAGTTTCCTAGTTGCAAAACGGGGCAAATAAATAGCACCATGAAAGAAAAGAAACTCTATTGCTTTCTTTTTTTTTCTTTAATAATATGATGCCATTTACCATCCACTTTTTCCCCATGTTTGGCAGCTGGCAGACTTTGATACATGTCAACAGAGGCAGAATTAGGTATTTTTACACCCAGAGGAAAGTTCCACTGACCCAATTTATAGAACCCCCACTCTCTCTTTCCCCCTCTCTACCTCTCCCCCTTTCTATTTCTCTCTTCCCTCCTTTCTCTCTTATCCCCTTTGGATATCTCTCTCTCTCTCTCTCTCTCTCTCTCTCTCTCTCTCTCTCTCTCTCTCTCTCTCTCTCTCTCTCTCTCTCTCTCTCTCTCTCTCAGAACTGGACTGCTCGGGCGGGTCCCACCTGCGTCCTCCTCTGCCCTATCCCTGCCCTCCTCTGCTGCCGCCATCCTCCACCACTGCCCTCCTCTTCCACTTCCGCCATCATCCTCTTCTGCCTTCTTCTGCTACCAGTGGCTCTTTTGCAAATGCCTCCTCCTCCCCTATCGATCTCTCTGTGGGGGTACCGCAGTGCTCTGTCCTGGGACCCTTCTCTTTTCTCTGTACACACTCTCTCTAGGTGACCTAATCACATCTCTGGGGGTTCAAATATCACCTCTATGCTGACGACACACAAATGTACTTTTCTACCCCTGACCTTACACCTGCTGTACAGACAAAAGCTTCGGAATGTCTATCGGCTATATCATACTGGATGGCCCTCCGCCGACTTAAACTAAACATGGCAAAAACAGGGCTCCTCATACTTCCTCCCAAACCTGGCCCTATTTCCTCCTTCTACATTACTGTTGCAGAATCTATCCTTAATGCTGCTGCAAGAATCACTCTATTCTTTCCTAAATCTGTCTCAGCGTCTCCCCTGCTGAAATCCTTCTCCTGGCTTCCTATCAAATACAGTATCCTCAATTCAATTCTCTGCCTCACTTTTAAAGCTTTACACTCTTCTGCTCCTCCTTACATCTCAGATCTAATTTCTCGCTATACACCATCCCGGCTCTTGCGTTCTGCTCAAGGATGCGTACTCTCTACACCCTTCTGTATCTAAAGCCCTCTCCCATCTTAAACCCTTCTCTCTGACTTCCCCACACCTCTGGAATGCCCTTCCTCCCAATACCCGACTAGCACCCTCTCTATTCACCTTTAAGACCCACCTGAAAACACACCTACTTAAGGAAGCATATGAGTAGCTCCATGGCTGATAATTAACACCTCATACATTAACCTTTACTCCTTGCAGACGCACTTACCAGAACGCCCTCCTACTGTCTCTGTACAGTACGTTCTTCCTACCAACAAAATTAGATTGTAAGCTCTTCAGAGCAGGGACTCCTTTTCCTAAATGTTACTTTTATGTCTGAAGCATTTCTCCCCTTTGTGTTATTTATATCATTTTTTTTTTATATAGGATTGTCTCATGTATTACTGCTGTGAAGCGTTATTTACATTAATGGCGCTTTATAAATTAAGACATACATACCACCGCTCTTATCCGCCACCGCTAGACTGACTTGCGCCCCCTAAGAGACTGTGCCTGGTGCAGCTGCCTTTGTTTTGACACACTGCCATTTTCTGTTTGAGACTGTGTAGCAATACCGTAGGAAGCATTATATGATGCACATGTAGCCAGGTCCCCTCCGGTCCCCCTTTCCCCCATCGCTTACCTCCGCTGCCAGGGGGATGTTGTGAGGAGGTGCAGGAGGCCACGGGCTCGCTGGTGGCTCCCTCGCCAGGGCGCTGCCATGTTGGTGGGCGTGCGTGTGGACGTTTCATGCATGCGCAGTGATGCCTCAGTTGCGACGGCGATCTCTGCAGCTTTGCGCATGCGCAGAGGATGTGGCAAGGGGGGGCCAACCTAGGCAGAGCTGTGGCCAGTGAACTATACTTCCCAGAAGGCTTTGGGAAGTACGAGCACGTGTCGCGCGAGGGCCAATGGGGTTACAGTTTTCTCCTGCAGGGAGAAGTAGATACATTTCGTGTGCTGGAAGCACGCAGGCAGTCGGGATCCGGACAGAGAGGGTGCAGGTAGGGTCCAGGGAGCAGTGCCCCCAAGGTCCCAGATAGATCCCGAGTCACAGTAGGTGTTGTGAGCTGTGCAGACTGTAGGGAAAGGCCTCAGATAGGGACCCTTTCCCAGTAGTAAGACAGAGACAGAGGCATATGCTGCAGGACATTATCCCTGAAGGGGAATTGTGGCCTGTTGCCTGTGAGCAAACCAAGGCCCCTTGCGAGAGACTATTCAAAGGGGTACCATCCAGCTGGAGGCCCCTCCAGAGGCATCAGCCTGAGGATCTACCCAAGAGAGGAGCAGTCCATTGCAACGCGGATCCACGCCACTGATCCTCGGAATTCTACTTTGTCCTGGTCTGAGAACATAGAGGTATTGTTTAAGTGCACCAACAGGCCCCAACACATCAGGGAAGCGCGTTATCCCACACACACTCTTTGGGGGAGGGAATAGCTGGTGGACAATCAGGAGTTAATTGCCTTGGCACTCCAGTACTTTCGGGGTTCCAACCGGGAGTGGTATTGTGGCGTGAAACCTTGTGGGCTGTGTTATGTGAATCTTGTATAATCTGTGTATAGTAAATACTGTTATTATATACCGGTGTGTGATTACTGTGTGTGTATTGGTTCCGGTGAGGGGCTCCTCCCATCACGTTGGGATCCCTCGTCGGTGGAGACGCTGCACCTAGCCGATAATTATACCCCAGGCTCCCAGTGGCGGAGGCTCAAGGCCTCCTGTTAGCCAGACAGGTTACAGCAGCACAGGTAGTTTCTATACCGAGGGGGTGCAGGGGATACATTTGGAGGCGCTGCTGAGATTCAGACCTGGGGTGCCCTACTCAGCAGTCAATTCAGTTAGACAAAATTGCATCATGTTCTCCCCCTCCAAGCAACAGGTCCGTGACTGGACCTTGGAGCAAAATGAATCACCCCGCCACCTAGTCGCCGTGGGGGATGTCCCATTTGACATTACCCCGCAAGACGTCATAACCCAACTTAGACCCTTCCCGGTTTTTGCCAACGTCAGGCAGATAGGTCGGAAGTGGGACCCCACTTTCCACTGGCACATCCTCATCCTGGCAACCCGTTATGAGGTACGTGAAGACGATACGCGTAGGGCCTTACACTTTTCGGGAGCCCTACCTCCAGGCTGCCCGATCATCTTCCACGAATTGTCCCTGCCAGTGGCAATTCCTGGCCCTAAATGCTCCTACACCGTGCCTTCACAAGCGGAACTCTGTGTTCTTCCCACTTCAAATGGAAGTATGACGCTTTGCTCACAGGGTGCTCACTACTCCATTTTGACCTGCTAATGCCCAGAGTGATCTTCAGCCCCGAGACCCCACCAGAAGCCCCTCTACAAACTGAGGTTCTGCGGTCACCTGGCCCTCCCACAGAAGGACGGGCCAGTCTAGAACTCACTCCTAACGCTAGACCAGAATCCCCTCCAGTCCTGTCCCCAGGGAATACAGCCATAGGGACAATGTTGCCCCAATTAGTGGAAGCCCTAACCATGGCCTCACAAGCACAAAATTATAGGAAGCTGAAAGCGTTCTCAGGGACAATATCTTTCCCTGTGGGCGAAGAAGGAATAGAGTCCTGAAGGGAACACACTCTCAAGGTGATTGACGAATGGCCTTGCTCCAAGGTTGTAAGGCACCAGCGGATAATGGAGTGCCTCCGACCACCACCATGGTCAGTGCACAGCGCTATCAGCAAGGAGGATTATCCCATCAACAGATTGGTAGCAGTGTGGATCAACATATTGCAATTGAATACCAATAGGACTCACCCAATGAGAGTGGAAGGCCTGGTCTGTCCTGAGCCGCAAGAATACCCGAGTGCTCCCATCATATTGGGAACTAATGTCTGTGATCTGCGCCTACCTACAGAAAGTGGGTGAACTACCCCTGTCTGCACTACAGATCCATCCGGCCCTCAAGGGCGAATGTTATAAAGTCATGTCACAGGAAGAATACGGGGAGATCTTCAATCACGAGAAAGGATTGGTAGAGATCCCACCATGGGCAGTGAGACACATGACAGCTGTGGTCAGGTACTGCGGGCGAGACGCCGCAGACACCTTTTTCTCTCTAGAAACAACCCCAGCGGACAACCTCAAGAGAGGATACAAGATGGTACCAGAAATGAGAGAATGGACCTCGACTATTCCTGAGAAAATCACGGTGTCTATTCAAAACATCTCACCGCACCCAGTGCCGTTTGAATTCAGGCAGAGACTGGGCGGGATATACCCGGTCACGCCCATGGAGACTAGAGCGCATGTGAAGACTGCTTCCGCACGAGAAGATTCTGAGGGACTACAGTTTGATTTTGGGGATTCGACCCTGTCTGAAGACTGGAAGAAATGGCTAAGTGCTCAGCTGGAAGAACGCCGCGAAGTGTTCTCTACTAGCGAGATGGATGTGGGCTGTAGCAACACACGATTCGTCTGAACGACACCACCCCATTTCGGGAGCGCTCCAGGCGTATTGCCCTCAGAGATGTGGAAGACGTGAGAAATGTCATAAACGAGATGGAAACAGCTGGCGTAGTGACCGAATCTCAAAGTCCCTATGCCTCTCCAACAGTAATAGTAAGGAAGAAGAATGGGTCAGTTCGTCTGTATGTGAACTATCGAACTCTAAACCGACGTACTATCCCTGACCATTATACTCTGCCGTGGATAGAGGAGATCCTCAACGTGCTGACGGGAAGCCAGTGGTTCAGCGTGCTGGACCTAAGATCTGGGAACTATCAGGTCCCCATGATCTCGGAATACCAAGAGAAGACGGCGTTCGTCTGCCCTCTCAGGTTCTATCAGTTCAACTAAATGCCTCAAGGTATTGGTGGTGCTCCAGCGACTTTCCAGAGGCTGATGGAGAAGGCAATTGGGGATATGAACCCTCGTGAATGTCTAGTCTACCTGGATGACATAATCGTGTTTGGGAAGACCCTCGAGGAGCATGAGGCCCGTCCCATGAAGGTGTTGGATAGATTGGGCAAAGAAGGCCTGACGTTATCCCTGGATAAGTGCCGGTTCTGCCGAACATCTGTCACCTATGTGGGCCACATACTGCTGCGGCCGAGTTTATTCGAGCATTTGCCCGTTCTCGGCCGCAGCAGTTACCTGGCGCGCGCCGGAGGGTGCCGGGCGTGCGCCGAAGCAGCGGAGGAGAGGCCCGCCGATCGCGGCTTCCCCCTCTCCTCTCCCGGTCCGCCGGGTCCCCCGGAACCCCCTGCCGCCGTCCCCCACATCGCGGGACACCAGGGCTCCCTCGGGGAGATCTGGACGCGCGTGCAGGGGGCGCAGGCACCCGATGACGCGTGACCGCGCATCGGTGACGCGCGGCACGCCGAGGGGATGCCACTTGCAAGCCGGGAAATCTCCCGGCTTGCGGAACTGGCCACACTTCAATAAAGTGTGTCGCCAGTGTAGTGTCCACAGAGGGAGTGGCCACCGATCCAGCAAAAGTAGAAGCCGTGGTGAACTAGCCGAGACCCGACAATGTAATGGAGTTAAGATCCTTCTTAGGATTCTGCAGCTACTACCACAGTTTCGTAGAAGGCTATTCCAGCAAAGCCAATGTTCTTAATCTGCTCAAGGTTTATCCAGAGGAACCTCAACAGAAAGCTACATCTCCACGAACACCCTTTGGTGACAAGTGGACATCGGCCTGTGAAAAGGCTTTCACCGGACTCAAGAATAGCCTAATGGAAGCTCCTGTCCTAGCTTATGCTGACCCTGAGAAACCTTACATCTTTCACATGGATGCTAATTTCAACAGGCTGGGAGCTGTACCCTGCTGGCCTGCATCCAGTGGCGTATGTGAGCCGAAGCTTAACTCCTAGAGAGAAAAACTATCTGGTTCACAAGTTAGAGTTTCTCGCCCTCAAGTGGGCAGTAGTGGAAAAGCTCCACGACTATCTGTATGGGGTCTCCTTCGAAGTGAGAACAGACAACAATCCGTTGATCTACATCCTAACGAACACCAAACTTGATGCCCCTGGTCACAGGTGGTTGGCCGCCTTATCCTGGACAATGGATGAAGGTGATGTGTTCCACCACAGCGATAGTGGAAGATAAAGTGCCGTTCTCCGAGCTGCGAGTAGCTAATTCTTTAGGGTGTCGACCCCAGGCTCTTCCCGATGCCTACTGTCACCCCGACAGTATGGGCCTCACGCAAAATGTTATTTTCACTTGGAAAGAAATGGTACAAGTGCATATACGTAATCCTGTGGCTAATGCTGTCCACGAGGCCCTACATCAAAATAACCCCTTTATGGTGAAACAGGCCCCCAATGACACTGTCGTAATCCTCATGAGAAAGTGGGACAAATTTGAAATAGATCACGGTCTCCTCTATTGGGTCGTTCCCTACCACGATCATCCTGACCGACCACAATTGTTTCTACCCCGGCACATGCAAGACCTTGTCTTACGATCCTTGCACGATAACCACGGACACCTGGGGGTGGATAAGACCTTTGAATTAGTGAGAGATCGATTCTTCTGGCCCAAAATGCGTGGGTCTGTAGATCGTCACTGCAGGAAATGTCTACGGTGTATTCAGAGAAAGACACTGCCCACCCGTGCGACCCCAATGGCCCATCTCAAAAGCTCTGGACCAATGGACTTAGTATGCATGGACTTCTTGTGTATAGAACCAGACTCAAGAGATATCGGCAATGTGCTGGTAGTAACAGATCACTACACCTGCTACGCCCAAGCGTTTCCAACAAAAGACCAGAAAGCTATCACAGTGGCCAAAGTGGGAAAAGTACTTTCTGCACTACGGTCTTCCAAATCGGATGCACTCTAATCAGGGAAGGGACTTCGAGAGCAAGCTTATTAAAGAGTTGCTCAAGTCTAGGACCACTCCCTATCACCCTGAGGGAGATGCGCTCCCTGAACGATTCAATCGGACATTGGTAGATACAGTATGTTAGGCACTCTAAAAGACTCCCAGAAGGGAGAATGGAGCAAGCATGTTGAAGCCCTTGTACATGTATACAATTGCACTCGGCATGAATCTATGGGATACACACCATACTTCATGATGTTCAGGTGAGAAGCACGACTGCCTGTAGACATTAGTCTGAGGGTATCTACCTATGGGGTACCCAATATGGCTCATTGCCGCTATGTGAAGCGACTTCAAGACAGTCTGCACCGTGCCTATCAGCTAGCGGAAAGGGCCACAGCTCAATTAAATGTCAATAACAAGAGAAGGTATGATCACAAAGTGCGCTATCGGGAGCTCCAATCTGGAGACGCAGTTCTCCTACGCAATTTAGGGATCCCTGGCAAACACAAGCTGGCCGATCGCTGGAGAGAGGGACCTTTCGAAGTAGAATCCCAAATGCCCGGCCTCGCTGTTTATCACATACGTGATGTAAATGGCAGGGTAAAGGCCTGGCACAGAAACCACTTGTTGCCCATCCCACAAGTGAAAGGGGGTGACCCAGGACCAGAGACTGTAATGACCAATAATGGGCCAGAAGAGACTCCTGCTTCAATAACTGAGACTACTCAAGATCCTTTGGAAGGAACATCCACTACCCACAGTGGAGACTGATGGGCACCTCCCGAAGGAGCCTGCAAGGTAATGGGCCTGCGCCTCAAGTACCGTTGCCAGTAGCTTCATGAAGTCATCAGCTCGATCCCAAAAGTCCAAGTTTTGTGCCAAGCAGAAACAATGTTCAATCAGGTAGAGACTTTGCTCAAACTAGTTCACCATCTGCGAGAGAGTCCAAGCCTCAAGCCTATGGCAGTCTCTCCCAAGATGAAGAGATAGAGACAGAGATTCGCAGGAGCCAGCGAGTAAGACGCCCTCCCACTAGAGTGGCATATGATTCACTAGGGGCACCTTATTATGAGTCTCAGCAGCCAGCTAAAGCTAAGCTAGCCTCAGTGATAAACATGTTCATTGAAATGTACAATATTGTTTAGAGTCTGTATTCGTTAAGTTGTATAATCTGTACTGCATTTTTATTATATAACTGTGTTGTTCCAAGCGGGGATGTTGGGGTTTTCACCAAGGGGAGAATGTAGCGATGTCCCCTCCGGTCCCCCCGGTCTACCTTTCCCTCACAGCTTACCTCTGCTGCCAGTGGGATGTTGCGGGGAGGTGCAGGAGGCAACGGGCTCACCGGCGGCTCCCTCGGCAGGGTGCTGCCATGTTGGTGGGTGTGCGTATGCATGAGGACATTTCGCACACGCGCAGTGATGCCTCAGTTGCGAAGGCGATCTCCGGAGCTTTGCGCATGTGCAGAGGATGTGGCAAGGGGGGGCCAACCTAGGCAAGCTGTGGCCAGAGAACTGCACTTCCCAGAAGGCTTTGAGAAGTACGAGCATGTGTCGCGCGAGGGCCAATGGGGTTACAGTTTTCTCCTGCAGGGAGATGTAGATACATTTTGCACGCTAGAAGCACGCAGGTAGTCGAGATCCAGACAGAAAGGGTACAGGTAGGGTGCAGGGAGAAGTGCTCCTTTGGACTAGGCCAGATCCCCCCAAGGTCCCAGATAGATCCCCTGAGTCAAAGTAGGTGTTGTGAGCTGTGCAGACTGTAGGGAAAGTCCTCAGATAGGGACCCTTTCCCAGTAGTAAGACAAAGGCATATGCTGCAGGACATAATCCCTGAGGGGGAATTGCGGCCTGTTGCCTGTGAGCAAACCAAGGCTCCTTGAGAGAAACTATTTATAGGGGTACCATCTAGCTGGAGGCCCCTCCAGAGGTCACAGCCTGAGGATCCACCCGGGAGAGGAGCAGCACATTGCGATGCGGATCCACACCGCTGATCCCCGGAGTTCTACTATTTGTCCTGGTCTGGACTGAGACCAGGGAGGTATTGTTTAAGGGCACCAACACATCAGGGAAGCGCTCTATCTCACACACACTCTTTGGGGGAGGGAATAGCTGGTGGACACTCAGGAGTTAAGTGCCCTGGCACTCCAGTACTTTGGGTTTTCCAACCGGGAGTGTTATTGTGGGGTGAAACTCACACAAGTTAAAATTCGACACAAATATCGCATTTATACGCAAGCGTCAATATTCGTGGACCCATCTGAATCTGGACAAATCCATTTTTTTTATTCGTTTGCGCAAAGTATTCACATTTTCAGTGAAGAATTCAACACATTACCTGGTCAGCCGGGGATACATATGTTGTATGGATGGTGTGCCTGCAAAAAGGGAAACAACATTTTTTTCTAAGTCCTGCTCCTTTTGCACCTGCCTTTAGCTGACGTGTTTTTTCTTGCACGTTTTTAAAGCATGATCACTTATTACAGCTTTGAGAATCATACAGACTGGCAGAAATCAACGCATTTAGCTGATCGGATGAGCTTTTTTGAACATAGAAACATTTCTTGAAAAAAGCCCGTTTAAGAATGCAAACTCCTTGTTATCACTGCTCAGTGAATCACGCTGAGCGCAATATCACATTCTAAAAGCACTTTGCGCTCTTAAAGCCACTTATCAGAGGTTAGTGCATAGGTCCTTATATCCGAGCATATCCAGCATACTGAGCTAGTTCTCTCCCGTCTATGTAAGAATCATCTCTATGCCAAGATGGAGAAATGTCTTTTTCATCAAACATCCACTTCTTTCTTGGGATACATTATCTCTGATAAGGGCTTCTCCATAGATCCTGATTAACTCAAGGCAGTTGTAGATTGGCCCCAACCCACTTCTCTTAAGGTGATTCAGTGGTTTCTTGGCTTTTCCAATTAGTATCGTAAGTTTATCCGTAATTTTTCTGCTACAGTGGCTCCCATCACCGCCCTGACGAAGAAAGATGCGGACACTTCCTCCTGGTCTCCTGAAGCATGCCAGGCCTTTGAAACCCTTAAGAAAGCATTCGTCGAGGCGCATGCGCGATGGTGTGTTGGGTAGCTGCTTAAGTTGAGAGCTCCTGCCTCCGCCGCAAGAATAGCACATTGACATATGAGATAAAGTTTGTTTTTGCCCACACAACTCCCATATATTAACAGGGGAATAGCTCAGGATGGCCCCGCAGTCCGCAAAAAAAAAAAACGACCGGTGATATGAGAAGATATTTGAGCCGAACGGCAACGAGGGGAGCCGGGACAGAAATGGCGCCGGGCTCGGCCGCGGGCTCGGAATCGGAGCGGGAGGAGGACGCGGATGAAGTACCGGAGCAGCTACCCGTGCGGAGATGCGACTTCGATCGCCTCTACAACGATATGAAGTCGCTCTTCCGCGCGGAAATCCAGGAGCTGAGGAAAGAGGTCCAAGGCCTGGGAGAGCGCACGGGAGCGTTAGAGGAGAAAATGGCGGCCGTCTCTACCACTGTGCGGAAAGCGGAGAAGCGGTCAAACTACATGCAGGCCCAGATCTCAGAGCTTGCAGAACGGCAGGAGGACTCTGAGAACCGAGATCGCCGCAGCAATCTCCGCATAAGAGGCATCTCAGAGGAGATTACCGAAATAAAAGACTTTATCACCCGCTGGTTGTCCACCTTACTCCCGGAGGTTCCCGCATCGGAACTAGTGATGGACCACTGCCACCGGGCCCTCCAAAGCCGGCCAGCAGCCAATGATCAGCCGCGCGACGTGATAGCTCATATGCACTATTTCAGTACGAGAGAGGCAGTACTCCAAACAGCGAGGGGCGAGGGGGCCTGCAGCTTTGAGGGGGCCTCCCTCCAGCTGTACCAAGACCTGTCCCCCATCACCCTGGCCCGGCGTAAGAAATTGCAGCCCATCACTAAAATGCTGTGGGAAAGAGCAATCCGCTACCGATGGACCTTCCCATTCGGGCTGTTGGTCCTGAGGAATGGGAAGGCCATCTCTATGAGAGAACCGGAGGAAGGCCCGGAATTCCTCCGCAAACTCGGAGTGGAAGAGGGCCCAGCTCCTGCTTACTGGAGAGTCCAAGAGCCAGAAGTATACTGGCAACAGGCCCCCACCTCAAAAAAGAACAGAGGGAGAGTGGAAGGGGAGAAAGAGTGAAGGGCAAAAAACAACCTCACAAATGAAACTCTAAAACGACTGTTATCACGGTTTGTCGGCCGCAGTTGTGGCACAGTTTTTCCCCCCAAAATGGCGCCAACACCCCTGCAGACTGAGAAAGCTGAAGAACAAGATCCCCATCAGCTCCCGACGGCCCCCAAAGGGCCCCGCCAATGTAAGGAGGATGGGCGAAGTTCGCGGCGCAAGACTTACTTGCAGATCCAGTGGACGTGAAGACCGGGACCCCGGAAGCCAACCGTGACACGCACGCCCCTGAAAATGGCGACATCAAGCTGCTTGGTGGGCTTTCCAGCACCTACCGGAAGAAGAAGCAATCTGCGCGGGAAGAGCTGACCAGGAGACATCCGCTCCTGTCGACGTCCGGCGGCTGAATGGCGACGACCGGATGGACGTCACAGGAAATCGCGAGACGGCCATCTTGGTTGGGGCTCTCTATACCCAGCACCGGAAGCGATAACCATAGGAAACGGACCAGGCAGACCATGGCCATCTAGGAACGAGGGACTAATTAAGGCTTTAACGATGCAGGCCACGGTTGGGAGGAAGTACACAAAACAAAACCGATAGTCGGCTGAACCCCCCCCCCCCACTCCACCCCCCTCAACCGCCCCCCCTCACTCCTCCCCCTTCCCCCCCCCAACCCCTTCCCCTCATCCCCCCCCACCCCCCACCCACAACCCCCTCCCCTCACCCCCCCCCCACACACCCCCACACCCTCCCACAGACACACTAGGGTAGCTCACAGAAAAGAAGAAACACTAAGGGGTGAATGGAAAATGAAGGGTCCAACTCACTCTCAGTTAGGGAAATGGCGCAAGTTAAGGGGGAAGGTGTAGATGTTGATGTTCATTATGTTTTTTATGTTTATCTGTTCGAAGGCGGGGACGGGCAGCGTTACGCCCACCGTCTGCATGGGACTCCAAACGGGACCCTGGGGGGCTCCCCCAGGGAGACCCGCAAAGACCCCGCTGGGCCGGTACAATTGGGCCAGAAGCTCGCTCCTGCATGGAGAGGCAGATGGGCCCGGACTGGACCCCCAGGAGGGGCAATTCCAGTGACCAGGGGGATCCAACCCCGTGGGTTCACCGAATGTTTTATCTGTTGTTGTCTCAGTGTTTTCCCTGTGTTCCTTGTGTATGTTTCCTCCTGTTTCCCCCGTTCACAGGCCAGAGGAGCATGCGGCTACGTCACGAGCCTTTGATGTCACCGGACACCTCGACAAATCGGGAGCGGCACCCCTGCTACCGTCGCTGAGCCACACCCGAGAAGCACCAATGGGTAGGGACCTCACAGTAATATCACATAACGTAAAGGGATTTAATAGTCCCCAAAAACGACGCTTGGCCATGACAGATTACAAAAAAACAAACCCTGACATTATCCTCCTACAGGAGACACATTTCTCCCGGCACAACTCCCCAAAATATTTAGACGGCAGATATCAGACCTGGGTGGCAGATTCAGCCAACAAAAAAAAAAGAGGGGTCGCGATCATACTGCACAATCGACTATCACTGGACATTAAAATTACTAGGAAAGACGCTAACGGTCGATTCATCATAGTGGTGGGGACCATCCGCGGACAACCCCTTACCATAGCAAATGCACCTATAGAGCTGCGGTGCACTGATTTTGCGCTGGACAGGCCAGGAGCGATCTGGAAACTCAATGAGTTACTAATTAAAATCCCAGAGGTGGAACAAACGATAGGGGGAAAAATCAGAGCATATTTTACAGAGAACACGGGTAGCGTGGCGTCTCAATCTACCCTGTGGGAGGCCCATAAGGCGACACTCCGAGGTGAACTCATAGGGATTGCAAGTAGGCGGAAGAAAGAAAGGGAACGAAAGATTCACAATTTACAATCTGAACTGAAAACCCTATCCGCCCTACATAAAAACAATAAACAAGCACAGACCCTTAAGGCATGGCTAGATACCAAAACACAACTAAACTTACTGATGGCCTCCCGAGCTGAGAAGGAGCTGACTTGGTCCAAACGGAGGTTCTATGAACGAGCCAACAAGCCAGATACCCCACTTGCCCGCAAACTCCGAAACACAAGCAGTAATTTTCATATACAGACAATTCGAACCAATAAAGGTGGCCTCACTTCTGACCCTAAACAAATTGTGGAAGAATTTAAAACCTACTATGAGACCCTGTATGACGGGGCTAAGGTCTCCCATTGTGAGACCACTCGTAAGCAGCTGAAGGCATTCTTAAAGGAGGCGAATCTGCCCAAATTGAGCAGAGTGGAAAGGGACGCGCTACAGGAAGATTTTTCGGGTGAGGAAATATCAGAGGTAATCAAAACACTGAAGCCATCGAAGGCCCCAGGCCCCGATGGCTTCTCTAATCTATACTACAAAAAGTTCCGAAAAATTTTAGTACCTCACCTGACTAGGTTGTTTAACTCATTTTTGGAGGGTGCCCCTATACCAAGCCAGATGCTCCAAGCGTCTATATCAGTGATCCCCAAACCAGGGAAGGACCCAGCTGACTGTAAAATCTACCGCCCAATCTCATTAATCAATTCAGACACTAACATTTTCTCCAAACTACTGGCAAACCGCCTAAATAAGGTTATGCCCCGGCTGGTCCACCCAGATCAAGTAGGGTTCATCTGCGGGAGGCAAGCGGTGGATAACACTAGACGGATCATAGATTTAATTGATTTGGCCCAACGACAAAATATCCCGTCTATGGCACTTAGTTTAGATGCCGAAAAAGCCTTTGACCGAATTGATTGGCCCTACCTCACAGAGACGCTTGGGGAGTTTGGCATAGGAGGGAGAATGTTGGGCGCCATTCTAGCTCTCTATCGAGAACTGAAGGCGAGGGTCAGGCACCAGGGCTTCCCTTCGGAAGAATTCCCGATACGGAGTGGCACCAGACAGGGTTGTCCCCTGTCCCCACTTATTTTCGCACTATGCATTGAGCCCTTGGCGGCGCATATCTGTAACAGCCCAGACATAACAGGAATCCAAATCCAAGATCAGTCACACAAAGTGGCCCTGTATGCAGACGACATCCTTTTAATGCTGTCAAGGCCCCTTACCTCTCTGCCAAACGTCTTCAGCTTGTTAGATGAATTTAATAAGATTTCGGGGTTCAAAATTAACCAAACCAAATCAGAAGCCTTAAATTTAAACCTGCCAAAGGCCACAGCAAAACTGATAGAATTGAATTTTAACTTTAAATGGCAAGCCTCCTCTATCAAATACCTAGGGGTAAATATTACCAAAGAATATAGCGCCCTTTATAAAGCCAACTACCCCAGACTGATAAGGACTCTGACGGAGGATCTCAGACTATGGTCGGGCTATGCAATTTCATGGATCGGCAGGATCCAGAGCCTCAAGATGAACCTCCTTCCCAGAATCCTGTACTTTTTCCAGACCCTCCCGGTGCAGGTGGCCAGGGATGACATCCTCCGGTTACAGTCCTCCATGGTGAAATTTGTCTGGGGCGGTAAAAAACCATGCATCAAATCTAGTACGCTAATTCGACCAACAGTACGAGGAGGACTTGGGGTACCTTGCTTGATGGCCTATTTCAGAGCAGCACAATTAACTCAAATTGTACAATGGCACATGCCACCGGACCTCCGGAGGTGGGTTGAATTAGAGAAGGAATGCAGCACCCCTGTAGATTTACAGGACTTGATCTGGCTACCAAAAAGGGCCCACAAGTCCATAGGGGTGCCGCTGGCGGCACTAAGGAGCTCGTTGGCGGTTTGGGGGGACACCAGATATAGATGTGCTCTTACCACCCAGCACACATTCATGACCCCGTTTGTTGGGAACCCTGATTTCGCTCCGGGCCTGCCGGGTGGGAACCTGGTGGCTTGGAAAACAAAAGGCCTTACGAAATTACTACATCTGGAGGGCAGTCCACTATTAAAATCCTTTGACCAAATTAAATCTGAAAGTGGGATACCAAACTCTGAATTCTTTAGATACCTCCAGATAAGAGCATTTTACAACAAGATCCCTAAATGCCCTCGGCGTACTAATTTTGAGCAGCTGTGTTCGAGAGGTACGGACACTACGACACTTACTTCTAGGTTATACAGAGAGGTGGTCTGCCCTGGGACCGACGTCAACACTAAACTGAGTTACAGACACGCTTGGGAATCTGACTTAGGGGAGACAGTAGAAGACGACGACTGGAATTCAATAGTGCTGGCAGCAGCCAAAAGCTCGATATGCACAACCTTGAAGGAGAATGCATATAAGGTCCTAATGAGGTGGTATTTTACCCCACTCCGATTAGCAAAGTTTGTAAAAGATTACCCCCCATTGTGCCCCAAACAATGTGGGGAACCGGCAGACTTGCTGCCCATGCTGTGGGGTTGCGCCAAAGTGGCTCCTTTATGGGAGGAAATCCAAGATTGGCTGGAGAGGATTCTCGGACACCCGGTCTCCTTGGACCCCTGGCTGTTCCTGTTGGGCAGGCGCAGGCGGGGGCTAAGCAGACCGGCACAAAAATTGATTGCACATTTTGCAACAGCCATGAGGTGCGAACTCGCAGCATTGTGGAAGCAACCAGATTTACCCACGATGATGAAAATTCGGAACAGGATTTGGTATGTTTGCCGGATGGAACAATTGACGAGTTTGGTCAATGACACCGGCACAAATTTTCTAAAAGTATGGGCCCCATGGCTAGACCATTCTGACATCCCGGGGGTGAATGCCACCAACATTCTGCTTTGATAGGTGGAAATGCATTCTCCGCCGAAGTAGCGACACCGACAACAACAGAGAGGGGTACTGATAGGGCAGACGTAAGAAGACAATAGGGTGTCCAAGAGAGGCCCTACACCACACAAGGATGCTATCGGAGGTTGTAGAACAGAATCAGGAGATGCCCCTCGGCTGGCCTTCCCCCCCCCCTCCCCTATTTTCGTCTTGTCTGTCTCGTATGTCGGTTGTTTGTTTCCCCGGTACATTATCATTTGTACAGTATGGAGTTAAAAATGAAAATGGGAACGTGATCACTCATGTATGATAATGAGTTGCTAGACAGTGTTTGACCTGTACCATGTCCCAATAAAAACCTTTTTGTTGAAAAAAAAAGAAAGCATTCGTCTGTGCTCCTATCTTATGCCATCCGGACCCTAAACTTCCTTTCACATTGGAAGTAGGTGCCTCGGATATTGGAGCAGGAGCCATACTTTCACAGAGACAGTCCCCTCAGGATAAGCTACACATTTGCGGGTTCTTCTCAAAAATCCGATTTAGATTCTTATGGACCATCAAAATCTATTATATATCGAGGATAAAAAACAAAAAGAGAGAACAGCGCAGGACCTCATAGTGTAGTAAATAAATAATTTATAATTGGCTCATTTAGCAGGTAAGTAATGCACATACATCAATCAAATAGATAATGGGCATGACATGTTATGGACATGTTACCACAACAGCTAGCATCTTGGGATCACTTCAAATTCGGCTGGGCTGGAAAATGAATAGACTCCTGTCTCCCCCTAGATGTTCCTGGGTCTCTCTCCTCCCGGTTGGTGGTTGTCACACCGAACAGGAAACCGCAATGCCGCAAAAAAGGGACGAGACCTGCTATACGTTGGTGCTGTGTGCTTTACTCTCCGGTATGCACTTATGACAACACTCAGGGTGTCTCGTCTCGGAATGGAAGGCTGCAGTGATGCCGATGTGTGGTATACCTTCCTCCACGCCGATACTCTGTGTCCCGTTCCCCGGTGCGCACTGATGACGTCACTCAGGGCGTCCCGTCTCTTAGGGGTTGGATCACTGTATGTCCACAGACTGCCACAGATGATGCGATGATACAGAGTCCTTACTGAGTCATGTAGAAGCTGGAACGCGCCCTCTTCCTACGCGTTTCGTAAATCAATTACTTCGTCAGGGAATGATGGAGGTTCAATGTAGGCAGTGCTTTATAGTCAACATTTACTTGCTGTTGACTCATAAAGAAATGTGGGACGGCTCCTAGCTTCAATTCAAATCAGCTATTCCACAGTGTAGTATCTAGCACTCAAATTGACAATATTGTTGCTCGTACATATATATTATTAAATTACACTTTTATACAATTTTTAAAAACAACAATTTTATAAAAAATATTTATAACTCTCTAAATGAATTTTCTAAAAAATATATATAGGAAATAAAAAGAGAAAAAGGTGATTAGTACACATTGTCAATTGCTGAAATCTTAACATTAAACATTAAACAAACTCATAGACAGAAGGAATAGGTTAATAAACCCTAAGGTGGAATAATTGAGAAATGTATAATAATTAAATATACATCTTGGATTAATGATCATCTGATCCATTTATGCTGGGGGCTATTAAAATAGAAATAAACCTATATCTAAAAAGGATAATTTAAAACATGTTATAAAAATGTGTATGTTTACATAGTAATTTTAATGGCATATGCATTGTGCCTATATAGAACTAATTGTGTAACATGTAAAAGGAGCTTATGTATAAAAAAAACTAGGCCTTCATATGATTATTACGTAATAATTAATATAAGTGGGAAAAAAACATTGAAATGTACACACTGTTAATGTCTTAATATGTAAATGAATCCATAAATAGAAGTTAATAGAAAGACCAAACGTCTATTTCTTCATTCATGCCTAGCGGCGACAGGGTCTGTAATTTATAAATCCATAGACTTTCTTGTTTCGACAACATTTTTTCTCTGTCACCGCCACGTCTACCCAAAGGGACAATCTGGATGCCAATATATTGGAGAAGTGTAGAATCACAGTTATGTTTATTTTTGAAGTGTCTAGACACGCTATGCTTTTCTAGGCCAAGTCTAATGTTCCTTGCGTGTTCTAGTATTCTAACTTTCAAACATCTCTTAGTGCATCCAACATATTGGTATCCACACGGGCATTTTTAAGATAAATCACGTGTGTAGTTTTGCAAGATATACAATCTTTAATTACAAATTCCTCTTTGGTTGTATTAGATGAGAATGTTTTCTTTTCTATACAATACTTAACATACTGCAAGCCCTGCATTTGCCACAGCTAAAGTTACCGGATGGTTTTTTGGCATCCAAGAGGCCCCTGGCACATTTTGTATTGGTGGACCAATATTACTCGGAGCCAAATAATGTTTCAATTTTTTTGCCTTACGGTAAATAAAGCTGGGCTTGGGTTGAAGAAAAGGGCCAAGGACAGGATCATTACATAAAATGTTCCAGTTACGGTTAATGATCTTCTGAATATTTATACTCACTGAATTCAATACTGTGATGAACGGAATTCTTATTTTCTTGTCTATCTGTACATCTGTATATTTACATTTCTTTTTTTCCTGTTGAATTAAAAGTGATTCTCATTCAAGATTATTTACTTTTTCTAAAGATTTCAATAACATGGTCCCATCTTAACCTCTTTGGATAAATTTCTCAAACAGAGATGAGGATTGTATTTCAAAATCTGTCTGGAGGCTGCAGTTACGCTTAAGGCAAATAAATTGACCTACAGGGATTTTCTCAATCCACGATTTTTTTGTGGTTGCTTGATGATAGTAATAGGCTGTTGGTGTCTACTTTTTAAAATTTTTTTTTAGTGTTAACAGGTAGACCTACTCTCGCTTCTAGACTTAAATCAAGATAGTTTATTTTATTACTGTCAGTTTCTGAGGTGAATTTTATATTAAAATCATTTAAATTAAGATATGTTTCAAACTCTTCCACAGTTTCCTCGTCACCGTCCCAGATGCATAGCACATCATCGATAAACCTCCGCCAGATAATAATATTACTGGCAAATGGATTATTATTCCAAATGAATTTATCTTCCCATGCCCCCATGTATATATTGGCATAACTGGGGGCAAAGCGCGTCCCCATAGCTGTGCCACACAACTGGATGTAAAATTGATTCATAAATAAGAAATTGTTGTGTGACAGTATGTAGTTTATTGCATCGATAATAAATTCATTATTTAGTGGATGTAAGCTTATGTCGCGTGTTAGTGTCTCTCTTACAGACTCAATGCCTTTACTATGGGGAATGCATATGTATAATGATTGGATATCGAACGTGACCCATCGATAGCCTTCTTGCCATGTAATTTTTTTCACCAAATTTAAAACATCCGTTGTATCTTTTACATATGATGGAAGTATGTGAACATACCTTTGTATCGAGGATGCCAGTCGCCTCGGCTCCCGTCAGGCTCGCTGGGCATCGTTCTTTTCCAGATTCAACTATATAATTTCCTACATTCCTGGTACTAAGAATCTAAAAGCTGACGCCTTATCCGTCAATTCATCAGTGAAGACAAATCCGAAGATATTCCTAAGACCAACCTTCCCGCCAAAAATGTCATTTCGGCTAACTCTTTTGATGTACTGGACAAGATCTTGGAGACTCAGACGCTCATCCCCGAGGGTATGGAAGTACCGGAGGGTTGTTTGTATGCTGCACCTCAATTTCAACAGAAGATCCTTGAGTGGTTTCACTCCTCTAAGTCTGCCGGTCACCCGGGTACTGTGACGGTTCAGGGGATTCCTGCTCCTCTATGTGTCCCCGTCACCGCTGTTTCCCCTGCCTCCTCGTTCTTCTCTCCCTTCCTCCTCCCACATCCATACCTCTGCGGCATGCCCTGACGCGCTCCCAGTTGCCACGCGCGTTCCCCGCAAGGCGCGCGCATGTCCCCAAACACCCGATCCCCTCCGTGGCACTCACTGCTCGCGGCGTCCCTCTGTTTCCCCTCCAGTCACATTACCTCCTTCAGTCACTCCTCCAGTTCCCTCTCCTCCCTTGGCAGGTTCCCCCGCAGCACGGCGCTCTGCGCGCTTCCTGACACAGCCTGTGCGCGTGCGCACCCTAACCTTACAGAGGGCGCGCGCACACGCTCCACTTGTAAACTTTCCCAGACCTCTGGCTCTGCCCCCCATGCTGTTCAAGACATTGCCCTCTCTGATTTACCTGTCTCCTCCCTCTCTCTTTCTCACCTATCCCTGCTGCCTCTCACTCTACCCTCTGCTCTTCCTCTCTCTCCCATTGGTGTTCCCTCCTTTGTAACCCCTGTCTGTTCTCTTACTCATTGCTCTGCATAGCTTCTTGTGACCCCTGTGTGTGCAGTCCTATGCTTGGCTCTCCTGTCTCTTTCAGCGTTTGTTCCTGTCCCTGCTTACCTTTGGATCTCCCTGTCTTGAACTCTGCTTTGTACTGGATTACCCTGCTCTCTCCTGTCCTTGAACCCTGCATCCGGATACGACTTTGCTGTCTTCTGTTACCCTTGGAAACTGGCTTACGGACATCACCACCCTGCTCTCTATTGCCCCTGGACTCTGGCACACGGACATCACTATCCAAACTCTGAAACCCAAGGTGTTGCAAGTATATGTTAACCTTTTCTCTACAGGCCGGGCAATGCACTACCACACTCCGGGCACGCCCTCATTGCTGTGGGTGCGTGTTATAATCCTACCCACCTCAGTACTGGGGACTGGCCAGGTCTGCGGGCATACAGGCGTTACATTATGCAGAGCCCAATAAATGCAGACCCCCCTGAGGTGGGTCAAGGTGTTTCCTTGGAACATTTACAATTTGTTAGTAACCAATTGACCACTGTTTCGCAACAACTTGCTAATGTGTCTGTTCAGGAAACCCCAGCGGCTCCGTCACCTCCTGTCTCTGTGACCTATGGTAATCCTGTACCACGTATACCACCTCCCAACCGGTATGATGGGGACCCTCTCGCTTGCCGCGGATTCCTAAACCAATGCGAGGTTCAATTTGAAATGTCTTCCTCTCTGTTTCCTACCGGCCGTTCCAAGGTGGCTTACATTTATGCCTTACTCACCGGCGACGCCCTCGCTTGGGCTTCTCCCCTCTGGGAGCACAAATATGAATTAACCCAAGATTACCCTAAATTTAGGCGTGAATTTCAACAAGTGTTTGACACTCCTGCATGCCGGGAGACGGCCGCTTTTTCTCTATTTCATATCTCACAGGCTCGAAGATCTGCTGCCAAGTACGTTATAGAGCTCCGCACCCTCACCGCGGAGACTCAATGGAACGACGAGGCACTTGCCGCCGCATACTGGCATGGTCTGTCTGACACCTTGAAAGATGATCTCGCAACTTACGCCAGGCCATCCGCTCTGGAAGAACTGATTACTCTCAGCATACGTATGGATCAACGTACCCAGGAACGACGTCATGAGCGACACTGTTCCCATTCTCTTTCTTCCTCGGTTGTCTCCCACAAGACTTCCGCTTCGGCCTTCCTGGCGTTGGACGCCCCAGAACCGATGCAAATCGGTAGCCAACAACCTCGGGCTGCGGAGAGAACGCGACGTCGTCAGAAGGGACTCTGTTTCTATTGTGGTTCTCCAGAACATCGTCTCCAGAACTGTCCCCTGAAGCCGGGAAACGGGAACACCCAGTAAAGGTAGAGGGGCTTCTACTGGGTACAATCTCTTCTTGCCCCTCTCTCCCTAAGGATCTCCCAAAGAAATTCATGCTTCCTGTAACGCTGGCGGGCCTTGACCTTCTATTAGAAGTAAAAGCTTTCATTGACTCTGGATCTGGCGGTAACTTCTTGGATCATACCTTCGCCACTGTGAACCAAATTCCTCTGGTCAAGAGAAAAGCACCCATTGGTCTTGAAGCTATCGATGGATGCCCGCTTCAGCCAGCCTTCATCACCTGGGAGTCCATGCCTCTTACTTTGACCTTGGCGGACGGTCATAAGGAGGTAATAGTTTTTGATATCTTCCATTCCTCTACCGTTCAGGTTATTCTAGGATTGCTTTGGCTGCAACTCCACAATCCGCGCATTGATTGGACCGGCGCCTTACCTATCCAATGGCCTTCCTCATCTGAGCCAGTTTCTACTACTCTTCCTGCTGCTGTGATCGCCGGTTTGGATTCTGTTCCTTCCAACCTGTCGATTCTTCCGACCGTACATCACGAGTTCCTGGATGTGTTCAACAAAGTACAAGATGAAGTACTGCCTCCACATCGTCCCTACGATTGTCCTATTGATTTCATTCCAGGTACCATCCTCCCGAAGTCGAAATCATATCCTTTATCCGTTCCTGAAACTGAGGCTATGACGTCTTACATCCAAGAAAATTTGGAGAAAGGATTCATCCGCAATTCTACCTCCCCCGCTGGGGCAGGCTTCTTCTTCGTGAAGAAGAAGGATGGATCGCTAAGACCCTGTATCGACTTTCGCAGACTCAACAAAATCACGGTAAAAAATCGATATCCTCTTCCCCTAATTTCTGAACTTTTTGATCGTCTTCAAGGAGCCTCTATCTTCTCCAAACTTTATTTAAGAGGGGCCTATAATCTCATTCGTATAAGGGAAGGGGATGAATGGAAAACCGCGTTTAATACGCGATCTGGACATTATGAGTATCTAGTGATGCCCTTCGGGCTATGCAATGCTCCTGCCATTTTCCAAGAGTTCCTGAACGATATCTTCCGAGACGTATTGGGAACATTTGTTATCGTATACTCGGATGACATTCTCATTTTTTCGAAGGATGTAGAGGAGCACATTCGCCATACCAAACTGGTGCTTTCTAGGCTCCGTGCTAATCGCCTATACGCCAAGATGGAGAAAGAAGTGTTTGTTCCACCAGACATCTACTGCCTTCCTAGGCTATATTATCTCTAACCAAGGTTTTTCTATGGACTCAGAGAAATGGAAGTCTGTCCTCGACTGGCCGCTGCCAAATTCTCTCAAGGCCGTGCAGCTCTTTCTTGGCTTTGCCAATTATTACTGGAAATTCATCCGTAATTTTTCTTCCATTGCTCTGCCCATCACCGCCTTGACTAAAAAAGGTGCTGACCCCACGACTTGGCCTCCCGAAGCCATTGACGCCTTCGAGTTTCTCAAAAAAGCCTTTGTTTCTGCACCCATCCTACGACATCCTGATACCTCACTTCCCTTCACGTTTGAAGTTGATGCCTCAGATGTGGGAGCCGGTGCAGTACTCTCTCAGAGATCCTCTCCCCAAGAGAAACTCCACCCCTGTGGGTTTTTTTCTCGGAAATTCTCGTCTGCCGAGAGAAATTATGATGTTGGGAATCGTGAGCTATTGGCCATTAAATTGGCCTTTCAGGAGTGAGGCATCTTCTCGAAGGAGCCTTTTGCCATCCTCACGATCACAAAAATTTACTGTATATCGAGGGGGCTCGACGATTAGGATCTCGTCAGGCTCGTTGGTCTCTTTTTGTTCCCGTTTCATCTATACCATTTCTTATATTCCTGGTACCAAAAATATCAAAGCAGATGCTCTCTCTCACCAGTTCGTTACGGAGAACGAATCCAATGAGTCCGCTGAATCTATTCTCCCCGCCAAGTGCATAATCTCTGCCAATAATTTTGATGTTTTGGATGAAATCAACAAGGCCCAGGTTCACATTCCCAGGAGATTCAGGGTACCAGAGGGACACTTATACGCAGCTCCACGTTTTCACCACAAAATTTTACTTTGGGGACATTCTTCTAGATCGGCCGGTAATCCAGGCTTCAAGTGGACAGCAGATCTTATCAAACGGACCTTTTGGTGGCCTAAGATGAACAAGGACATTTTTGATTTCACAAGTGCTTGTCCGGTATGTGCCCAGAGTAAATCTGCCCATCACAAACCTTCTGGTCTTCTCATGCCTCTTCCCATTCCGGGAACTACAGTATGGACTTCATTGTTGAGCTTCCCAATTCTAAGGGAATGAATACCATTCTTGTTGTTGTAGACAGATTTTCTAAGCATTCACACTTTATTCCCCTCAAGGGCCTCCCTAATTCTGCTACTTTGGCCAATATTTTTTCTAGGGAAATTTTCAGATTGCACGGTGTTCCTATTTCGATTGACCACCCCAGGCTTACCTACCAGCCAGGAGCTAAGGCGGGTGCAACCGCACCAGCAACCCTGAGCTCGTCTCAGGTAATGGGGGCACAGCTTCAGGGAGAGGGGCTAGCCCCATTAGCACTCAGCTCTAGGGTAGGATTGCCTGGGAGAGGGTTGGGTGGGCCAGTGGGAACCGGGGAAGAAAGGCAGCAAGTGAGCCAGCTAGATTTCCCCATTACCCTGGCAGAGCATCAGGGGGTCTTGGTTTGGAGCCCCCCTGTTGTCGCCTGGCGATGGGCTGGAGGTATCAGGGGCAGTGGCAAAGTTAGACCACCTCCAGATTACCATCCAGCCAGGAGCCAAGGCAGGTGCTTCTGCACCAGTGCCCCTGGGCTCCTCTCCGGTAATGGGGAGGCAGTGTCAGGGAGATGGCCTCACTCAGGTGACCTTAGTATCCAGGTTAGGACTGGCTAGGGAGAAACAGAGTGAAGGTGGGCTGCAGGGAGGTAGGCAGCAGGAGTCATCAGCAGTGGCTGAGGTGCTGAGCCTAGGGGAGGCTTGGCAGGGGGGCACTGTAGAGCAGGGGGAGATAGGTGGTCAGTGGGGTGTCATGCAGCTGGTAGAAGCTAGGGATGGGCTAGGAAGGCAGGAGGTCCCTTGTTCTGCCTTGCCAGGAGCGACCCCCATGACAGATTCCCCAGGGTTCCCAGAGGTAGGGCTGTTGGGAGGTAGGCAGCCAGGAGCAGTAGCCAGGGCTAGAGGGGTACAGCAGAGGGTACTGTCCACAGGGCAGCCAAGGGTAGCTACAGGGAGGAAGGGCAGCACAGTGGAGGGGAGAGGAGTGATGCTGGCCCTAGCAGCAATGGTGGTAGCAGGTGCTTACTTCCTGGCCTTCAGTTTTGTGAGGGCAGGAGCAAAGCATCTGCGTACCAGGAACCCCAGTACAGGGTACTGGGGGATTTCCTTGTCCCAGGAGGCACAGGAGAGGGTAGTAGTCAGCATCCCAGGTGATCTCTGGAATCCAGAAGTGATGCCACTCGTGGTGGGGACTGCCCTAGAGCCAGGGGGAGAGGCATAGGTATAGCGGAGCAGCTACAGGTGGGCACAGGGCCAGGGCAGGTAGGGTCCCTACAGGATAGTGACATAGCTCTTTCCCAGACTTGTTTGACGGAGAAGCGACAGTCTGTGCTTGGTAGCTGGTCTCTCACTGGTACAGAGACATGCCAGTGGAGCCAATGGAACAATGTAAAACAAATCAACATGTTCTTTTATTGGTGGAGTAAGTACAAAAACATTTATTTACAAACACTGTACAATGTAGAAACATTTTAAGTGCACAGCAATTCAAAATATCAACAGGTGTATGGTTTACTGCTACAGTTGTGAAAACATTTATGTATAGAAAGTAAAAACATTTACAGTCAGTCAGTATGGTTTACAGTCACATGTTTTAAAAACAAATTCTTTATTTATAAAATATACAAAACGCAACATCTCCTTTATTAAAGAACGGCAAGTCAAAACATATACAGTGGGATGGTGTGCAAAACAGTCTGCACCAGTACAGTCCTCGAGGGCAGCAGACAGGCCCGGTTGTCAGGACAACCTTGAAAAC
Source organism: Ascaphus truei (assembly GCF_040206685.1). NCBI lineage: Eukaryota > Metazoa > Chordata > Amphibia > Anura > Ascaphidae > Ascaphus > Ascaphus truei. The sequence continues at coordinate 222,427,543 of NC_134487.1, forward strand.
CGTGCCTGTTTGCGGCCCTCGGACTGGAATTGTGCAGGTCCCGTGTGTGTGTACAGCAAGTTAAAACATTTCTGTATACAGTAAATACAAGTTAAAAAACACACAACTACTGTACATCTCCTTTATTTAAGTACATCAGGTCAAAACATGCACAATACAGTTCAGCACAACAGTATGGTCTTACCTGTGATTAAAAAAAATCTTTATTCATAAAATACAGTATACAAAACGCAACATCTCCTTTATTAAAGAAACATACAGTATACAGTACAGTGGGATGGTATGCAAAACAGTCAGTCAGGCCTGCACCAGTACAGTCCTCGAGGGCAGCAGACAGGCCCGGTTGTCAGGACAACCTTGAAAACCGTACCTGTTTGCGGCCCTCGTGGACTGGAATTGTGCAGGTCCTGTGTGTGTGTACAGCAAGTTAAAACAGTAAGTTAAATACAGTACAGCAGGTCAAAACATCTTCTTTATTTACAGTAAGTTCAGCAGGTCAAAACATGTACAGCACAGTTCAGCACAACAGTATGGTCTTACAGTTCCCGTGATTAATCCAGAAAGTCCACCACATTGTCCGTCCATGGCCGATTCCTTGCATGGCGCAAAACGCCATTAATGCAGTCTCGAACGCCTTTCATTACAGGATCAGTAATTGGATAAAAGCGCCGCATTTCATCCAGAATGTTCTTTCTGAAATTGTCAGGAAGTGCCTTTTTTACGCGATTTCCGTCGTAGTTCACTTTGAAGGCCCAGTCGCAGTACAACGAGTAGGGAACATGGTGCTTAAAAAGAAGCAAGGCATACTTGTGGGTGCACTGGCACTCATCACCCTATACTTCTCCCTGAGCGCCGGTGTCAGATCGCGCAGGGTGATGTCGGGCACCGTATTGATGTGAGCGAATGTAGGTCTTCAGCGAGCGGGTGTGCTTGAGGCGACGGGCGATGGTAGGTTGTCTGGGAGGAAGCTTTCCTCCGGTCTTGGTTGTCGTGTTGTCTCCTGTCGTGGTCTTGACGGGGTTGTCATGTCCTCCTCAACTGCATACATGTACACTACATCTTCTGGTGGAGGGGGTGCGCTTGGTGATGGAAGGGGGTCAATGCTCCCATTCATCACATCCATGTCCCCCCCCTGCTCCGGCGTCGAGGAAACAGGGGCATTAACACCGAGCAAATGATGTATACCCGCTATGTCAGCCTCTATCTTCTCAATCCGTCGATCCATCCGTTGATCCATATCTAGCATCCGTTGATCCATATGTAGCATCCGTTGCTCCACATTTAACATGGTCTCCAGAAGCAGATTTATCTTTGCTAGCACAATAGAGTTCCCGGGGAGATCCACACGTATCCCATTCAGCATCCGGTCTAACGAGCTGCTTCTTGTGCATGGCGTGTGGACATCTGGGTGGATGGGTGCAACGGAGGATGAGATGGGGGTTCCATGGAGAGAAGCGGCAGCGACATCGAAGAAGGGTGGAGGAGGTGACCTGTGAATATCCGGTAGAGGAGAAGCGGCAGCGGCGTCGAAGGGGGATGGAGAAAGTGACCTTTGGATTTCCGGACGAGAAGTAGAATAGTCTAAGAGCAAAGGAGAAAGTGACCCGTGTATTTCAGAGGTGGCAGCGTCGTCGGATAGAACCGGAGAAGATGGCCTGTGGGTTTCCGGGAGGGTGGCGGCAGCGTCGAGGACGAGGGGTGGAGAAGACGGGTTGAAGATTTCCGGGACAGCGGCGGCAGAGTCGTATGTGAGGAAGTGGTCTGTGGGTTCGATGTGTTCCCATTCGTTTTGCGTCGAGAGAACATCACCGTATATCTTCTTGACATAATAAGGCTGACGTCTATGAAAACCTTTAGCCTTTGGGGTCAGCAGAAGGTTTTCTTTATTGGCCTTAGCCTGACGCTTTTGCCTTGGCGTGGAAACGGCAACCGCCTTTCGCTTTTTCTGCTTGATAGGCACGGCAGAGGCGAGTGGGTTCCTGCGTCCGTAGAATCGGGGTTGATCCATGGAAGCAGCACAATGCAGTATCTGGACAAGGGCAAGTTCAGATAAAGATCATCGAGTGGTGGGCTATGCAAAATGTGTAACCTTTTATGCATGGCGACCAGGTACAGGTGTTGAAAGTGGGCGTACTCTAATGTGAGTCATTACCGTATAAATACACCATCCATTTTGTGGATTCACTGCATATTGAATACACATCGACTAAACATCGAATATACATTCTTGTGTTTGTATTGCTTTCTACTCGCAGCAATGCCTGTTAAAAAGATTTCCAAGGAGCTCAGCATGCGAATTAAGGACATGTACACGAGCGGACACCGAATTGCTGCTATCCAACGCTGGTTAGCTACTTCTGGCCTCGTTGTGCCAGCAACCACCGTGAGCTATCATGCACACGGAAAAAACAAAGAACGCAAAAGGGCACCAAGGGTAACTAACGCGTAAGTATATTTATAAAACTTTAAAAAAAAAATTGATCCAAAAATGTACTGTACATCTACAGTACTGTATCTAATATTTTTGTTATTTCTGTAGATTTATATTACAACAGTATATATATTTTGTATATTTATATTTATATTACAACAGTGTATATATTTTGTATATTTATATTTATATTACAACAGTATATATATTTTGTATATTTATATTACAACAGTATATATTTTGTATATTTATATTTATATTACAACAGTATATATATTTTGTACAGTATATTTATATTTATATTAGAACAGTATATATATTTTGTATATTTATATTTATATTAGAACAGTATATATATTTTGTATATTTATATTTATATTACAACAGTATATATATTTTGTATATTTATATTTATATCACAACAGTATATATATTTTGTATATTTATATTACAACAGTGTATATATTTTGTATATTTATATTTCAACAATTTTATATTGCTGCATACTGCATTAATAGAACAATATATTATATCCTCTAGATCTACTGTCTCTAATATTTTTACTGACCGGAATGTTTTTCTTTACATTGTAGGGAGACAACTCTTCTGGTGGACAAAATAAGTGAGGAGAATGATGAGAGGAGTGCATTAAGGGTTAAATACACTCTGCAGGAAAATCACAATCTCGCTGTATCCGAGACCAGCATAAAGAAGATGAGACGCAGCATTGGATGGAAATATGGACGTGTGAGGTTAGTACTGGACAGTACAGGAGGTAAAAGTGTTGTTTAGGAAACTGTACTGTACCGCTAAAATTATTTATTCATTGTCATTACAGAGCGTACCCAATGATAAGGGATGCAAACAAAATCAAAAGAGTGGTCCAGGCCCAGGCATGGATCAACAGTGGGGAAACTTTCCAGGATTGCATCTTCACTGACGAGTCTACTGTGTCGCTGGAGAGATTTGCAAGCTTTGCATTCCACAAAAAAGGCCGCATATCTTTGAAGCCGCGGCCAAAACACCCCGTGAGGCTGCATGTGTGGGGTGCCATCTCTAGGCGTGGACAAGGATGCATTGTCATCTTTGAAGGTAAAATATATCAAATATAATGTAGCGTTATGCACTGTACTTTACTAGTTCAGCCTTACTGTATGCACTGTACTGTAATATTGTGCAGTTTTTTGAGCACTTTTCTTTTCTTGCTATAGGAATCATGAATAAAGCTTTCTTCCAAGACAACATTGTCCCTGAGATAGTGCAATACATCACACGCGAGTTCCCGAATGGTCACCGCTTCTACGAGGACAACGATCCGAAGCACACCGCGTCAACAGCGCATATTCTTGAGCGTGGTATCAACTGGGTGAAGATGCCAGCGGAGTGCGGTAACCGTGTCTCATTTGTTTCCCACAGTTTTTACTGTGTACTGTATCTCAAACTAATTGTCCTTTTTTTCCAATGACAGATCGCCAGACTTCAATCCGATCTAAATGGTCTGGCATCAGCTGAAGGACCATATCCGTAAAGTGGCGAAACCCTCCAAAAAAGATGAGTTGTTGAAAGGCATAATGAGTTTTTGGAACGATGTACTCACCGTGGAACGCTGCAATAAATATATAGACCATATTGCCGCTGTGTTGTCCATTGTCATCGCGCGTAATGGGCAAGCATCAGGAAAGTAGTACTGTGCTGTAGTATTGTAAGTACAGTATGATACAGGTAGGTATGGCACAGATTTTTTCTTTCCCAATAGTCAGAGTATACCGTAGTTACAGTTTTTTCTTTACAGAAGGAGCAGCACCACTCATCAGGTTACAGTACATAGTATTTAACAGTAGTCAGAGTATACAGTAGTTCCAGTATAGACTAGTTTGACAGTACTATAGCAACTGCCTATCTACTGCTCAATTTGTTTCTTTCCAGAGAAAGCAGCACCAGCCATCTACAGTAGTACTACACATCTCATAATGCCATAATACAGTACACACAGAACTGCACTAATTTTTTGTTTTCTTGTCGTTTCAGGAAAAAAGGGTGGCCTGGGGGGAGTTGGGGTTTTCTGTCCAGTCTAATCTGTTTGTACAGTAAAATGTACAGTACATAAACAGCAGTAATGATGTACACAAAACCTCTCCTCTCTCAATGAACTACTGTACTGTACACAGAATGAGGAATAAGATAAAGACGGAAAAAATAATATTACTATATATATATATATTATACATTACAGTATATATTATTAAATAATATTCTTATAAATGTGCATTATTCATGTTTCCCCATGTTTTAGAAATGTTTTCTAAATGTTTATCCAATTTCAATCTGCCAAAAGAACTTAATAAAGACTGCATTATGTATTATTCATGATTATTTTTATATTTGTATTTTTTGGTTCCTGATAAAATAAATATTTTTCACATTCCTGCTAGTCATAATCATTTACAACAACCACAACCCCCCCCCCACCCCTACAGTACACCAATGAATGACAAAACAACATGAATCAGTTAATGGTGTTTTTAACTCTCAATTCTCACAATGCTGTGCAAATCGGATTTACATTTCAAAATCGAGAAGGGATTTTCCAAAGCGTTACCGTAAACAAAGCCTCAAAGGGTTGGGGGGGGGTGATTACACGCAGGCGCACTGACGCTTTGTAGCTCGGCTATGGACGGATTAAGAACACAATGGCAATATTCAGAAAATTAACGACTCTGTGGAGAGAGGGGGTTGGGTGACTCATGCGCAGTAAGCAGCAAGCTCCCATCTCTAAAAGGATTAGAGAATACGCAGGCGCAGTGAGGCGATTGACGCCCGGCTAGGGATGGATTAAAAACACAATGACTAACTGACTTCAGAAAATGAATGACTCTGTGGAGGTGTCTGTCGATAAGAGTTTGTGTGTGCGTGGGGGAGGGATGAAGGATTAGTTGTGCAGCAGTTCAAAGAAATAACATACTGTACTGTACTGTAGAGTACAGTAATTTCAAAAGGCAGTTCATCATAATACTGTAATTTGATCCCTACACCCCCCAAATACAGTACATAAAAAGCACACAAATCAACCATGTGCAGGCAAACGCACAGATTGAATATCGTAATATCAAGATTGTTTTTGCAGGCTTGTGGATAAAATAACAGATAAAAAATCATAATTAAAAAAAATTTGGGGGGCACTCAAGCAAGCAGTGGTGGGTGAAGTTACAGGCGCATGAGCAGGAGTACACTAGCTCCCATCCGAAAGAGGATTACACACAGGCGCACAGAGAGGTGATGCTCTGTGCAAATCAAATTCGAGAAGGGATTTTCCAAAGCGTTGCCGTAAACAAAGCCTCAAAATTCCCATCTCAAAGAGAATTACACGCAGGCACAGTGAGGCTTTGTAGGTCGGCTATGGACGGATTCAGAACACAATGGCAAGATTCAGTAAATTAACGACTCTGTGGAGAGGGGGGGGTTGGGTGACTCATGCGCAGTAAGCAGCTAGCTCCCATCTCTAAAAGGATTACACACAGGCGCAGTGCGGCTTTGTATGTCGGCTATGGACGGATTAAGAATACAATGGCAAGATCATAATAATACACCCCAAATACAGTACATAAAAAGCACACAAATCAACCATGTGCAGTCAAACTCACAGGGTCGCAGTCAAAAGCTACAGTACAGATTGAATATCATAATACAGTAAGATGGTTTTTGCAAGCTTGTGGAGAAAAAAAAATTACAATAAAATATTTTTTTAAATTTAAAATTTTTTTTTTGGTTACTCACTCAGGCAAGCAAGCAGTGGTGGGTGAAGTTACAGGCGCATGCGCAGTAAATTCCTGCTGTCAAGCAGGAATGTGATTGAAACCAGACACACGTTCAAAGGAATGGTATGGGAGAGATGTACTGCATTGCTCAGAAGATAAGAAGTTGAAATACCCTGCAGTGCAGTTAATTATCCTGAGCGAGGGGAAAGCTCTGTATATGCCGAAATGTGACACTGTTACAGTACTGTACACGCCTACACTACCGACACACTTTATTGAAGTGTGGTCGGTACCGCAAGCCGGGAAATCTCCCGGCTTGCTAGTGGCCGCCCCTCGGCGTGCCGCGCGTCATAGACGCGCGGTCACGCGTCATCGGGAGCGTGCACCCGCTGCACGCGTGTCCAGGGGCTCCCCGAGGGAGCCCTGGTGCCCCGCGATCGCGGGACAGCGGCAGGGGGTTCCGGGGGACCCGGCGGACCCGGCAGCGGTAGGGAGAGCGCCCCGATCGGAGGGCGCTCTTCCGCTGCTTCGGCGTGCGCCCGTCACACTCGGGCGCTCGCCAGGCTACTGCTGCGGCACAGAACGGGCAAATGCTTGAATAAACTGTGCCGCAGCAGTATGCGTTTCAACAATTTTCAAATGAGACATACCGTACAGCAGCACAGCACTGCAAATGCATGTATACTTTAAATATGCAAATTTACAATTACTGCGTGCGCACACACATACTGTGTACTGACGTAGGTTGAACCGCGAAGGTATTAGACTTCCAAGACAACAGCTCGCAAATGCCCCCCTGAGTTTTTACACGGCATTGCAGTATTGCAGACAGCGAGAATAAAATGCTAATATCACGAGCGCGAAAATAACGCAGTTTACTCCGGGCGAAAACGACAAAAAAACGCATCTAACCGGGATGACAAACGCAGGCGCAGTGAGGCTTTCAAGCTCGGCTATGGACGGATTCAAAACATAACGGTCAAGATTCCAAAAATTAAAGATAGGCGCATGAAGTTCAAAGCTAAAGACATACTTTAATTTCAAAAGGCAGTTCATCATAATAATGCACCCCTAAATATAGTACGTAAAAAGCACACAAATCAACCATGTGCAGTCAAACACACAGGGTCGCAGACAAAAGCTACTGTACAGCACAGGGAGTCATTTGACAGACACCTCCACAGAGTCATTCATTTTCTGAAGTTAGTCATTGTGTTTTTAATCCGTCCCTAGCCGAGCGTCAATCGCCTCCCTGTGCCTGCGTGTACTCTAAGCCTCTTTGAGATGGGAGCTAGCTGCTTACTGCGCATGAGTCACCCAACCCCCCCTCTCCACAGAGTCGTTAATTTTCTGAATCTTGCCATTGTGTTCTTAATCCGTCCATAGCCGAGCTTCAAAGCCTCACTGCGCCTACATGTGATCCTTTTTCAGATGGGAGCTATTTAGCTGCTTAGCTGCTTACTGCGCCTGGGTCACCCAACCCCTCCCCCCCCCTCTCCACAGAGTAATTAATTTTCTGAATCTTGCCATTGTGTTCTTAATCCGTCCATAGCCGAGCTACAGTACAAAGCCTCACTGCGCCTGCGTGTAATTCTCTTTGAGACGGGAGCTTTGAGGCTTTGTTAACGGCAACGTTTAGGAAAATCCCTTCTCGAATTTGATTTGCACAGAGCATCACCTTGATATTATAATAATAATAATAGCATGTTTTTTTATAGCGCTGTTAGTTACTGTATACGTAGCGCTTTGCAGAGACATTTTGCAGGCACAGGTCCCTCCCTGTCCCATGGAGCGGGATTATCAGAGAACCGCGGATCTAGCCGATTTAGACTCAGGGTGGCCGCCACTGTACAATAAACCATCTGATCAAAGACTTGACCACTCTGATTGTGTACAATAGGGCGGGGAAACGCAGAGCCTGAGTGGTCTGTAAGTGCCATAATTCACACTTACAGACAAAATGGTTTCCTGACTACAAAGAAGTCTGCTAGACTTTCAGGCGCCCAAAGGTTAAGGTATGTGGCTGAAACTCCATATAAACAAGTGTAAGCCCTATACCCATTGTCTTTTCGTGATATCTTCATCTGAACCTGTATTGCTGAATGAATTGCCAATCCTGTACCTGATTGCTTCATTGTCCAACCCTTAAGTAAGTGCTATTTCTTGTCTGTTATTTGTATCATCTTGTGTGTTCACCTTGTCTAAGGAATAAACTCTCTTTATTATATCTAGGTCATATTCAATTCAACCCAGATATTTTGGTGTGTATTATAACCTATCCCGAAGTGATACGGAGCAAAACGAAGTGTCACGGAGGAGGAGCAACACATGAAGCAGAGGCTCTAGTCACAGGATTACAAGCACCGCCGCACGTCTGGAAGGAGTGAAGAAAATTCATGCATCATTGGAAGGGCATGGCAACTCACCAAGGAGGCGGGACAACGCTGGACTAGGAACATGATGACATCACGAGCATCACGGCACCAATAGGATTAAGGATGCACGATGATGACATCACGGAGATCATGAGACTGACTGGGAGAGAAGGATGAGGAGGAACTGCCCATGCATCACTGGAAAGTGACGGACTATCATTGAAGAAAGGCTATCAGAGACAATTAAAGACACATGTGGTTGGGTCTATTTAAGGAACTTTTTAATGCTGTTTGTTCACTATGCCATTTGCATTTGAGATAGGCCCTTGAGGCAGAAACGTCATACTGTACATCTTTGGCCAACAAATACATTTTCTAAGCAGAAATCCGCAGTGCCCAGGTTTTTTCCTTTCTATTAGATATTGGAGTACCTCACAGAGATTCCTGAACTAGGAGCACCGGTAATTATATTTCTTTTTACATTTTGGGGAGTGCAGCATTACTCTACAAATGTGTGAGTTGGATGCCTGCCAGACCGCAGCATCCGAAAATGGCTACTGTTTCATTGAAAAGAGCTTGATCTCTCAATTGGTGTAGGAACTAGGCTGTGGCCAAGTTCACCACCAATTAACGTGTGTAACTTTTGTTCTAGGGCCGCCAGCTATAAAATTATTTTTGCCCCTAGCTCAGGGGGACCCCCTTAATCGACCCCAACAGGGTCCGACAGTCAATGGCGACGAGAAAAGGTCGCGCCAGCCACGAGGGTCCCACCATTGACCGCAATGGCGGAGAAAAACCGTGTGGCTTTTAAACACTAAGTGTAAAACTGTGTAAACTGAAAAACCATAACTCTGGTTCCGTAGGGACTAGAGGGTTAGGATTTGGCCACCATTTAGTCACTGCTTTGGCATAACTGCATGGCAATTTCCAGCCCTCTCCCCTCAACCGAACGGAGTAGGGTTAACTGTGAAAAGTGGATAAGGGAAACTCCCTTAATTGGGTGCTCTATGTTATTCCAGTGCAATCATTGTATTCAGGCATATGTAGTATAAACACTTAGAGCAGGGTAACCACCTTCCTTAATAATAACACCAGCGATATTCAAAGTCAATGAAATATTGGAAGGAAGCAGCAATACAAAATCTGCAGTCCATAATATGAGGGGAGAAAGCCAACTGACCTAACTGGTGAGTATGTAACTCCACCCGGCGGTCCCTCTGTGGGTGGGCTAAGCATAACCTCCCATAATCTCAATTGTAAAGGGTTGTGTACTCACTCTTCCAAGCTGGATTCTGCTGCGCTTCCCTCGCTGGAAAGCTGGATGGCCCCTGTTCAGTTGCGTGCCTCGGTCGCAGGATAGAGCAATGGATAGTGAAAGATTCGGACGAGCACTGCTGTGAAGAAGGCGGGAGGCAAGGTGCTGAAAAAATAACTTTATTCAGGCATACAAGCCCAGGTAAAACCACATGAGGAGGATCCTCTGACGCGTTTCATCCTTATGGGACTTTATCGAAAAGTGATCTAGGGTAACCGGACCCAGCTATATATAGCCACTCCTCCCGTGCACCGGTGCATGGCTCCTCCCCTCAGTAGCTGCTGCTAAACGGCTGTAGGAAAATTGATGGTAAATGGGGGTGAGTCGCCACGCATCTGAGCCTAAGGAGCAGGCAGCCCATATGAAAAAAAACACACACATTTAAACATCACGTGAACCTTCCCCTGTGTGCCCTATTTTGTACACACATAAGTTTGAAATGATACACATAATATGCAACATGTTAATTACTTTTTAGGCACACAGTGTCAGTACACAGAAACAATGTAAACATAATACCTAGCAGTGGGTCCGGTTTAGCCTGTTCAAACTGACATAAGCATACATTAAAAATACAATGAAAACATACATAATAAGCTATTAACCAAAACATATATTGCATATAATGTTAGTCCATTCCAACGATGTTTGAACCTTCAAGTATGCAGAAGAAATATAAACCCCTCTATATATATCCTAACCTAAACAATCATTTAATGATAAAAAAGGAAAATTACAATACACACTTATAGTGAACTAATAATAAACATATACAAAAACAACAGATTTAAAAATAATCCCTAGGTTAAAATAAACTCCAAAGATTTTAGTTCTTTAAGAAATATTTGAGTTGGGTCTGACTTAAGTTTTTTTATAAAGATCTCCTATCCATGAACATCTCTAAAAAAGGACATTGGGGCAGACAGGGTACAAAACCATTACCCCTCTTCATTACCCAACAGAGTGGACAATCTAATGCCATACGGTCATTATTTCTAAACATTGGACATATGAAATTAGATGCAGACTTGAAAGCAATAATGGACAAAGGACCTAAATTGGTGTTCTGTAAAGCAAAATCGTTAGCATCCTATGTGTCTCCCAGCTTGTTTTCCTCCCAAAAAACTATGGGTATAACGAACATACAGTACCGAAAGGCTTTTTTCCATGTGGCCATTGTAGTGTTTGTCGCTTTGCTAAAACAATAAAGAATATAGAATGTTCTACGCCTAAGACACGTAAGACCTTACAGACATTTATTAATTGTGACACTAGTTATGTTATTTACATACTTAGATGCGGATGCAGCAAAGTATATATTGGGCGTACCAATAATACTTTGGTAAAATGGAGTACTTTGCAAGCAATGACTTGATCCTATCTCAAAATATTGATGAAGTAGAAAAAGCAATTATGGAAAAGAAACAGACAAAATTCTAAAGAGATAAACATGACTACATTAAGAAACAAGTTTATTTTTGGGAAAGGGTACCGACACCAAACGCTAACCGCTTTAAGGGTAGATCAAAGTCCCCACAAAAAACACCTAATGAACGAGACAAAGGATCCTCTACCCCAAGAAAATCTATCTTGAAAAATAAATATACAGAAATATCCAGCATGGAATCTGACAATTCAGAAGGAGAAACCCGTGGTAAATCGGTGTCTTTTGACAAAAATGAAGATCAATGGAGAAAGAAAAATACTGGGGGGGTGTATCGAGACTCTTCTATTTCAGGTCGAGCGGGTTCAGCAGCGCAGATGTTCGATGATGATGCAAGACCGTCTACCTCCTCCTCTTCTTCTGCTTTTTTAGGACGTGGAGGTCCAAGAGGAAGAGGGGAGCATCAAAGGGGTGCCACAAAGAGAAAGAAATACAATTAAGGGAGGACAATGTGATAAACATTTCAAATACCATACTCACCAAGGACCAATTGACACTCCTTAACAAGGGCCTAAATTTTGCCCCACAGAGTCATTTTCGCCTATTTGATACAGTTATTGATCTGCAATGCTTTACCCGAAAACTAGCCTTAACCAAATTTTTCTCCACAGCTAATGTTGAACAGGAAGCTAGGTCAGATGACTCAGATGGGATTGACTTAGACACTGTAGATATCTTGAATATGGGCTTAAACCGACGGGGGCTTTCCTTTAGGGAACACTGTGCGATTGCAGACTTAGAGGGCTTGTTGGATGAACAATTACTGGGCTTCCCCTTCATATGATCCATCAACAGATTTCTTTCAGCATAAACACACACAGTTTAAAAAGAAATCTATTTTCTGTGCCAACAGTTCTAAAGGCCCTTTCATTTCAACCTTTGAAAAATTGGTTGAGAGGGATTTAAAAATACTGGCCGATGGTTTTATGATTGGCAACCCCAGAATTGATAATCTCACGGGGGCTGAAAGATACGAGTTAACCAAACTCCAAAAAGATAAATCGCTGGTTATCAAAGCAGCGGAAAAGGGGGGAGCGATTGTGGTCCAATCTTCAGAAGATTACAATAAGGAATCACTGAGATAACTCAGGGACAAATCCTCCTATAAAAAACTTAAGTCAGACCCAACTCAAATATTTCTTAAAGAACTAAAATCTTTATTGGAGCTAGGTGAGATACTTTATGTTTTGAATCCCAAGGAGTTGGGTTTCCTATATCCATCACACTCAGTAATATCTATTTTTTACCATCTCCCAAAGATCCATAAGACCCTGACATGTCCGCCTCGTAGGCCGATTGTGTCAGGCATTAGATCTTTGGGAGATGGTCTTTCACGTTATGTTGACTCATTTTTGCAGCCCATAGTTTTGGGATTATCCTCATTTATTAAAGATTCTAGAGATCTCATAGAGGATCTCAAACACATTAAATGTAACAGTAATTGCATATGGGTTACGATGGACGTCAGATGTCTATATTCCATTATTGATCACAGACAAGGCATTGAGGCTATTCAACATTTTTTGAACACATCCAATCTTTCTCCAGCACTGTGCACTTTTCTGATTGAGTCCATCACCTTTCTACTTACACACAATTACTTTTGTTATGATGCACAATTTTATTTACAACTTATTGGCACGGCTATGGGCACATCCTTTGCACCTTCATTTGCTAATTTATTTATGGGGTTATGGGAGTCACTTTTTATTTACGGTGATCACAATTTACACAGGCAACACATCTTATTTTATCGTCGATACATAGATGATCTTATCTTTATATGGGAGGGTGATGCACAAACATTGGATTACTTTATACAAACTCTTAACAGAAATGCATATAATTTACACTTCACTTATGAGCACAGTATTCACCACATTTGCTATTTGGATCTCACGTTATATATACGTAGATATAGAAGGGAATATACAGACTGACGTCTATAGAAAACCCAACTCCAGGAATACATATCTCATGGCCAGCAGTAATCATGCAGGGCCCCTTAAGAGAGGCATCCCCAAGGGCCAATTGTTACGTCTAAAACGGTTATGCTCCACAGAAGAAAGCTTTGACATACAGGCCCAAAAGCTTATTACCAGATTCCAAGATAGGGGGTATAAGGAAAAAGACCTTAGAGATACACTATGTTTAGTGAAATCTATGGAGAGAAAAGATCTCCTATCCATGAACATCTCTAAAAAAGGACATTGGGGCAGACAGGGTACAAAACCATTACCCCTCTTCATTACCCAACAGAGTGGACAATCTAATGCCATACGGTCAATTATTTCTAAACATTGGGACACATTGAAATTAGATGCAGACTTGAAAGCAATAACGGACAAAGGACCTAAATTGGTGTTCCGTAAAGCAAAATTGTTAGCATCCTATGTGTCTCCCAGCTTGTTTTCCTCCCAAAAAACTATGGGTATAACGAACATACCGAAAGGCTTTTTTCCATGTGGCCATTGTAGTGTTTGTCGCTTTGCTAAAACAATAAAGAATATAGAATGCTCTACGCCTAAGACACGTAAGACCTTACAGACATTTATTAATTGTAACACTAGTTACGTTATTTACATACTTAGATGCGGATGCAGCAAAGTATATATTGGGCGTACCATCAGGCCCCTAAAACAAAGGATCCAAGAACACATTCGTTTGATTAAAAAAATGGAATACCCTTAATAAACGCGAAATGTCCTGGATTTTTTGTATGAACAGTCTCCATCCACACGGGATTAATGTGGATTGGGAATTGGCCCACTTTCTATAAATTTCTAAGATTAAGGACTCGAATTTGTTTGTTTCAATTGTCGTATCCATCTAGTTGTTCTCATCTGTTTATGAGTTTATAATAAGTGCGGGTACTAATATTCCAATAACAAATCTTTAAGTATACTGTACAATGTAGTTCAAACTGGTCATGTGACACTGTCTCTTTATGTAAGGTGATTATCAAGACTACAAATATGACTTATTATGATTTATGGAATGACAACGATGAATGCCTTATATCTCATATAAAATGACTTATACTATTCATATCATGATAAGGAAAATTAATAAGATAAAATTATATGGTTGAACATACATGGAGTCATTTTTATAGTCAGGCTAAACCGGACCCACTGCTAGGTATTATGTTTACATTGTTTCTGTGTACTGACACTGTGTGCCTAAAAAGTAATTAACATGTTGCATATTATGTGTATCATTTCAAACTTATGTGTGTACAAAATAGGGCACACAGGGGAAGGTTCACGTGATGTTTAAATGTGTGTAGTTTTTTTCATATGGGCTGCCTGCTCCTTAGGCTCAGATGCGTGGCGACTCACCCCCATTTACCATCAATTTTCCTACAGCTGTTTAGCAGCAGATACTGAGGGGAGGAGCCATGCACCGGTGCACGGGAGGAGTGGCTATATATAGCTGGGTCCGGTTACCCTAGATCACTCTTCGATAAAGTCCCATAAGGACGAAACGCGTCAGAGGATCCTCCTCATGTGGTTTTACCTGGGTTTGTATGCCTGAATAAAGTTATTTTTGAAGCACCTTGCCTCCCGCCTTCTTCACAGCAGTGCTCGTCCGAATCTTTCATTAACTGTGAAAAGTGTGGTCTGCCCATTGACTCCAATAGTAGTGGAGGTCCCATTGAATCCTGTGGCGGCGCCGGCCCATGCATTTCCTATGGCAGCGCCGGCCCTATTGATTCCAATGGAAGAGTGAGCCGCTGAGATTTCTCATAGCCTTTAGCGGCGGAGTCTCCATTGATTCTAATGGCGGAGTTGCTCCATTAAAAGCCAATGGCGGCGGAGCCCATTGAATCCAATGGAAAGAGTGAAAGGCAGTGATTTCTCTTAGCTTGTGGCGAAGAATCCTGCATTAAAGTTAATAGGAGATTGTAACTTGATTTTGTTATCTGCGGTTCTGGGGGTCGTGGAAGGCTGAAATTTGGCCACTATGGCGAGTGTGCTGCGGCATGAGGACCTAGCAAATTTCAGCCCGCTCAGACCCACAGAACGGATTATTTTAATATATGTATAATATTAAAATGTTACTCTGCATCCCTGATATTGCAAAGCCTGCGAAAGCTACTGGCCCAGAAAAAATGTTAATGGCCACAGGGCGTCAGGATGTCTGAGGGAAACCCATGAATGAAAGGTTCACTGCCCTTGATTAAGTATTCTAGGGCGGGGAAGAGCAGGACATGGGTACGTGTGTAAAGTGTTGTGCTTCACATCTCTGGTCGGAGTTTCCCGGCTCAGACCCCCAGAAGGTAGACTTTAAGTCGCCATCTGATTAGGGTGGGGTGCTGAAAATGGGTCTCTGGCCAGAGGGATGTGCGCATGTGCCAGCAACCTGGGGGCAGGTACAAAAGTGCTTCCCACGTCAGCTGGCACAAGGTAATTGGGTGCAGGTAATTGTTAACCAATACCTGACACCCAATGTTAAGGGATAGGGCTAAAATCCCATATAAACGAGTGTAAGCCCTATGACCAGGGGCTTAGTTACTACATCTGAATGATACCTGATGCCTGATGAATTGCTAATCCTGTCCTGATTACTTCATTGACCCCTTCCCACGTAAGTGTATATATCCTGTGTGTTATTTGTACCATATTGTGTGTTCACCTTCCCTGAAGGAATAAACTTTCTTTATCATATCACAGTCGCATTCAATTCAACCCAGTGATTTTGGTGTATATTATAACCCTTCACAAGCTATCATGACAACCTCTTCGTCGGATTCATGCTCCTGGCTTGTTAAAGCGGTTCCATGCCAGGCTCCCTCACAAGCCTTTTTGGAATCTTATTGGCCGATCCTCAAGAGGGGGGTACTGTAAGGAATCGGTCCTTTGCGATGTGTTCCCTCCTTATCTGTCAACTCTAAGACCTCTTCTCTGGCACCAGCGCCAGCTTAGCTCCGCCCCCTCAGATGCTCCGCGCTTCTCTTGCGCGCGGTGTGCACATGTGGCAACGTGCATCGCTCCCCAGCTGCGTGGCAACAATCCAAAGTGCCCACTTGTCTCCTGCAACCTATCCTTGCCTCCGCAGAGGCCACACCTTCGCTCCGCCCACTGTCTCATTGGTTCTTGTTTCCCATAAGTACCCTGCTCTCACTCCGTCATTGCTGAGAATAACTTGTTGTAGCTTTGAACTCCTGCGTCTGTTGTGCCTTGCTCCTTGTCCTGTGTTCTTTTTCAGTTTGACTCTTCGTGTACCGACCCGGCTAGACTTTGGAACCCCTCTTGAAATTGACCCCGGCTTACCCTCAACTCTGTGGACCTCTCCAACCCAGACCACGGCTATACCGACCTCCACAATTCTAACCAAATCCCAGACCACGGCTATACGGACTTCCACGATTTAAACCTCTCCAACCACAGACATCCGCTACAATGTATCACTTCATTCTTCGAGAGCGCACTCTAAGAATTTGCCATAGGAAAGCATGGCGCCATTGACTTACAATGGCATAACTCTGGTCATGCATTCCTATGGGCAAAGTCCGCCATAGACTATAATGGCGGAGCTCCGCCATTCATCTCAATGGGAAAAAACTCCTCCATTGACTTCAGAGGAGAAACTCCGCTCATTCTCTCGGGCGCCATCTACTGGCCACTCGTGATATAGGGCCAAAACAGTCTCAATCTCCATTCACTTGTATGGAGATCCAATGGCGACCTACGGGACCGTGCCGGCAGATGCTACCTGAGCATTGGGGAGGGGAACAAAGGGTAATAGACATATACCCCGTTAACCCTTGCCCTCTCGACCTGTTCCCAGTGTAACCTGCGTGGTGCAACACTCTAAATGTGGGAACATGATAAACCAGGGGAATACAGTTGGGTTGTGAAGCAGGGGAACATGTGTATTACAGGTACATTTCTGGTTAACCGCACACTTCCCAGACGGTTGAAGGGGGTGCCTGATGGGGGTGACCCCTTTGTTACTGGCTTGGCACCCCTCTACCTCCCCCCTATTATTACATCTTTACTTTGATCTGGGTTCTTTCCTAAAAGAAGGAGAGACGTTGGTGCTATACCCTCAGTACCATCTCTGTTCTGTCTATGGATATATATTATTATGGTTGTCAATCCCATCCTGCCATATACATGACTAGTTTCTGATGCAAAGTTTTGTTCGTGCAGCGCACAGCCAAAAAGGGTGAGAGCAGGTCTGGCAAAAAAATCTTTATTAAAGGGTCATAAAAACGGAAGGCTGCAACCTTCTACACGTTTCGTGCAATCAGATGCACTTTATCAAGAAGTGACTTTAACATGGTACATAAAACATTTATATAGCGACTGCCTGCCGATTTGGCGCCAAAAAATTCAATCAGTGACCTCATAATTAATCACGAATTAACATCAGCCTCGCTGCGCAAGCGCTATGCAGATCAGCTACTTATTGAGTGATACTCCGAGACGCATGCCTAGCAACACCCACAATCGGTGACACGCACCTAAAGGGAAATGGAAGGCAAACTCTCGCGAGATGCGGCTCAAGCAAGCCACGTCCGCTCGCGCATGCGCATATGCAATGCTTAAAAAATGACTTGTTGTTAAACATGGACTAGATCCCGCGAGATGCGGCCCAAAAGAGTCACGAATACTCGCGCATGCGCACATGTTACGTTCCATCATACCTAATACCTATTGTATATTGAAACTAAATAAATAAATAATAATAATTAAAATATGCCTCCAGCTACCCCTAGATGGTTAAATATGGGCTCTTCTCATGAGCAATACAGATAAGAACACCCATAGATATACCATACTGGAGGAGGGGAGGACATATAGAGTATTGTTAACATTTACAGTAAAAAAGCAAGGACCAGTCAATGTTGGTTAGCCCAATCAAACAGACAGCGCCATATACTAACAAAACATACAAAAATTATACAATATAATTAATAAAGCAAAATAAGTTAAGAATCAAATAAGATATATTTATAATCTAACCTAATACCTATATTAAAAACATATATGTACAACCCTCCAATGATGCAGAGGATATTGCTAAATTTGACATAATATCATGAAACAGAGATAAATATTCTTAGAAAAAGATACACATAATGTAACTCAAAAAATCTATTGTAACTCAAAAAAATATTACTTCCAAAGATAAATATTCTTAGAAAAAGATACACATAATGTAACTCAAAAAATCTATTGTAACTCAAAAAAATATTACTTCCAAATTACTTATTATGTTTGAACAAAATTCTTCAGAGTGCAATAAATATGACTTAATTATTTGCTTAATTTCATTATTAACTCAATTAATATTTTCTCATAACTCATTCTGATCATAATTGAGGTCTGGAATTGTTATTATGGGACAAATTGTTTATTAATGGTCAGAGGGAGGGACAACACCATCATATCTTCTAGATGAATCTACTTAAGTTAATCATAAATGTACATGACTCAGGCTTGGATGAAGTTTAAACTATATCATAAATAAAAATGCTGCTATTGTTATAAGGAATGAATTTGTATATTTATACAGCTAAGCCATAAATAAGGGATCAGTCTGTTTGAGTGAATAATTAGGTCAGAAAATGATTGATATTCCATTCAGTATTCATTCCATCTGGAAATCGAGTCTTAAGCATGAATATCCAGAATGATTCTCTACAATCTAACCTTTTAACCTGGTCTCCACCCCTTATTTTTGGCAAGATTTTCTCAATGCCCATAAAATAAAAATTCTTAATGCCCCCCTTCACACATTCAGAAAAATGTTTGGAGACAGGATGCATTAAGTCTCCCTTCCTAACAAGTCTGCAATGCTCCTGCATTCTAGTCTTAAGGGCCCTTGTTGTCCTTCCAACGTATACCAGGAGGGTCGACCAATGTCTTATGGATCTTTGGGAGATGGTGAAAAATGGGGATGACTGGATGGGGGTTAACCAAAAATCCAATCTCTTATTGAGAACCTGAGTCGCAGACCCTAAATCAATAAGATCCATAAATTCCTTTAAAAAGGTGGCTGTTGGATCACGAGGTAGTTCAGAGTAGGAGAACGCATCCCCAAGTTGGCGAAAAGCTTCCTTGAGATAGTCTGTCCTACTCTGAACCACCACGGCACCCCCTTATCTGCATTTTTAATAACTAACATTGAGTTGTTTTGCAGGTGGTTGCCTGATGTTTACTGCTAGCGATCAATAAAGTTTTTTATTTATTTATAATTGAATATAGGGAGACCACATTTTTTTGAGTTACAATAGATTTTTTGAGTTACATTATGTAATAATATTTTTCTAAGAATATTTATCTCTGTTTCATGATATTATGTCAAATTTAGCAATATCCTCTGCATCATTGGAGGGTTGTACATATATGTTTTTAATATAGGTATTAGGTTAGATTATAAATATATCTTATTTGATTCTTAACTTATTTTGCTTTATTAATTATATTGTATAATTTTTGTATGTTTTGTTAGTATATGGCACTGTCTGTTTGATTGGGCTTACCAACATTGACTGGTCCTTGCTTTTTTACTGTAAATGTTAACAATACTCTATATGTCCTCCCCTCCTCCAGTATGGTATATCTATGGGTGTTCTTATCTGTGTTGCTCATGAGAAGAGCCCATATTTAACCATCTAGGGGTAGCTGGAGGCATATTTTAATTATTATTATTTATTTATTTAGTTTCAATATACAATAGGTATTAGGTATGATGGAACGCAACATGTGCGCATGCGCGAGTATTCGTGACTCTTTTGGGCCGCATCTCGCGGGATTTAGTCCATGTTTAACAACAAGTCATTTTTTAAGCATTGCATATGTGCATGCGCGAGCGGACGTGGCTTGCTTGAGCCGCATCTCGCGAGAGTTTGCCTTCCATTTCCCTTTAGGTGCGTGTCACCGATTGTGGGTGTTGCTAGGCATGCGTCTCGGAGTATCACTCAATAAGTAGCTGATCTGCATAGCGCTTGCGCAACGAGGCTGATGTTAATTCGTGATTAATTATGAGGTCACTGATTGAATTTTTTGGCGCCAAATCGGCAGGCAGTCGCTATATAAATGTTTTATGTACCATGTAAAAGTCACTTCTTGATAAAGTGCATCTGATTGCACGAAACGCGTAGAAGGTTGCAGCCTTCCGTTTTTATGACACTTTAATAAAGATTTTTTTGCCAGACCTGCTCTCACCCTTTTTGGCTGTGCGCTGCACGAACAAAACTTTGCATTGGACTCTTCCTGACTGGAACAGCAGCACGCCGATGGAGAGATAGACTGGTGACACAGAGTTGTGAGTACACTTACCTGGGGCCAGCCCAATGAGGTAAGGGGAGGTGTCTCCGTGCATCTACCCCTACCTTCAGGGTATCTGGAGCCCAATCTCAGGTTTAGTACATTTATGATTTCCCAGTACTTCCTCTCTCCCTTCATTACATGAATATAGGTCCCTGTGCTTGAGCACCATATATCTACTACTGTATGACTAGTTTCTGATTAGTATTTAGTTCCCCCGTCCCTTTTTTTTCATTACCATTTTTTCATTTATTTTTCTTAACCATTATTTTATTATATATTTTTTGGTACTTTTTGTTATTTCTCGGTCCACACATATTTGGTGATATTCCTTGATTGTGATCCCAAAAGTTTTTGCAGAGTGATGTATATACTGGAACATACAGAACACCTACAAGCTCATATTGAACCCCTAAAATACCCACAACATATATATAAGCGTATAAGTTTCACAGAGGAGTGCTACTGAGCATGGCAATATATATATTTAAAACCAGAGACATAACAGAAAACACAGACAAAGCTCAGTGCACATCCAGAAAAACTTATATACGGTACAGTGCCTAAATATACATGTATAAATAACTAATAAATAAAATGGTCTTTTAGTTTAACATTTTATCCAAATTGTTGTAAGCCCTTGAGCCAACTACACGGCAGACCACATTTCAAGGGTCCCTACACTAATATAGATTCTTAAAAACCTGTGCATTGCCAGGAAGAATGATTTATAAAAAATCTGTCAATATAAGTTGCAAAAGTTCTAAGTCTGATTGAAGCTTTTATTAACCTGTACATTACCAGGAAAAGCACACTTTAATAGATTTGTCACAATCACACTGCATGCAGGCAAGTTCCCCTGATAGTTGGAGATGCCATGGAGTGAGCTTTTAACCATTTAAATGTGGGAGGGAGTGAGCTTCAATTGGATAGGAGGTTGCCACCCTCCAATCAGCCAAGACTAGCTGAACAAGAATTATAAAACATACAGAACACCTACAAGCTCATATTGAACCCCCAAAACACCCACAACATATATAAGCATATAAGTTTCACAGAGGAGTGCTACTGAGCATGGCATGAGCTTGTAGGTGTTCTGTATGTTTTATAATTCTTTTTCAGCTAGTCTTGGCTGATTGGAGGGTGGCAACCTCCTATCCAATTGAAGCTCACTCCCTCCCACATTTAAATGGTTAAAAGCTCACTCCATGGCATCTCCAACTATCAGGGGAACTTGCCTGCATGCAGTGTGATTGTGATAAATCTATTACAGAGTGCTTTTCCTGGTAATGTACAGGTTAATAAAAGCTTCAATCAGACTTAGAACTTTTGCAACTTATATTGACAGATTTATTATAAATCATTCTTCCTGGCAATGCACAGGTTATTAAGAATCTATATTAGTGTAGGGACCCTTGAAACGTGGTCTGCCGTGTAGTTGGCTCAAGGGCTTACAACAATTTGGCCAAAATGTTAAACTAAAAGACTATTTTATTTATTAGTTATTTATACATGTATATTTAGGCACTGTACCGTATATAAGTTTTTCTGGATGTGCACTGAGCTTTGTCTGTGTTTTATGTTATGTCTCTGGTTTTAAATATATATATTGCCATGCTCAGTAGCACTCCTCTGTGAAACTTATGCTTATATATATATGTTGTGGGTATTTTGGGGGTTCAATATGAGCTTGTAGGTGTTCTGTATGTTTTATAATTCTTGTTCAGCTAATCTTGGCTGATTGGAGGGTGGCAACCTCCTATCCAATTGAAGCTCACTCCCTCCCACATTTAAATGGTTAAAAGCTCACTCCATGGCATCTCCAACTATCAGGGGAACTTGCCTGCATGCAGTGTGATTGTGACAAATCTATTACAGAGTGCTTTTCCTGGTAATGTACAGGTTAATAAAAGCTTCAATCAGACTTAGAACTTTTGCAACTTATATTGACAGATTTTTTATAAATCATTCTTCCTGGCAATGCACAGGTTATGAAGAATCTATATTAGTGTAGGGACCCTTGAAACATGGTCTGCTGTGTAGTTGGCTCAAGGGCTTACAACAATTTGGCCAAAATGTTAAACTAAAAGACCATTTTATTTATTAGTTATTTATACATGTATATTTAGGCACTGTACCGTATATGTATATATTGGGCATCATGTAATGATATATTTCCAAGTCTGAGTACTTTTGTATGGTTTGCGAGTTCTGTTGCATTTCTTGATGTGCAATCACCTACAATGCAGTATATGTTAATATGGATGTTTGATCCATTGTTATTATACACCTTTTGGTGTATTATTAAGGTACACTATTATCTTATTCAGTGCCAATTTAGCACTTAGTAATTTTTATGGTTACCACCAAGCACATATCACCAAGTAATGCATAGGGTTTGCATAGGTTTTGGCTCTGCAAGGGTTAACATCCCCTTATGTCTGTAATTTGTATGATTGGAGAGACGATATTAAGGAGGGAGCTCCCTCTTGTGGTCATTATGCCCCTGATGAAGTGAGACATTGCTCACGAAACACGTAGGGTGAGGTTGGTAACTGCTCATCATCCTGCACTCCAACATTTGATCGAACTGCCTTGCTGTGGGAGCCCATTACGAGTTAGATCGGAGGATCAACACTGGAACACTGAGAGAGGCACTTGTCCTGGACATCCGATTGAAAGCGTGCGGCATCGCGTCATTGCATCATCACGTAACGGAACATGTGACGTCATCGTGACAGACGGGAGCAGGTAGAATCATACCAGCGTGGGACACCCATCTGAGGCTCCGTCGCAGATGCCAAGAAGAGCTACTCAAGCAGATTGAAAAGAGTTTGTAACCAAGGGCCCTCAACCAGACTTAATGTGTTGGAAGGCTTTAAAGGATGAAGGAGTATGTGAGTGACATTCCAGATGTCTGTTTTATGTGTTTTATTAAATTTTAGTTTCTTGAGTGGATCTGTGCTGTTCCCGTACTATTGAGGATTCCCATTGACCACCAGACTTTTCCTGTTATCAAGTTTCCACCTTTATGTGAGTCATATCTACTTATAATGTTTATTTGATGTATGACTGTGCACTGGGTGTTAATTCAAGGGGTTAAGTTTTATATACAATCCCCTATGTTATGATAAAGGTGCATCTCATTACCAACACCAAGTGTTAATGAGTCCATCGCCCAACAACATCACGTTCTGAAGAGATTTATTTGTGATATCCACATCTTGTTTCAACTACCTAGTGTTGTTGTCAATTGTATTCTATGTTATTACACATTGTGGTTTGTTTTTTATATCTTTTCCACTGAGCACAGTGAAGATCAGCACCAAGGAGGACAACCATTTTTCCACAAGGACTATCACCAGAGGATTTGGACGATCCTAGTGACCTCCTGGCTGCAGGACTTCCATATTGTGTGATCACTCGACACCTATTGAACGTATATAATTTATTATGATTGATTATATAATTGCATGTTATTGCACGATTTGTAACATATAATTTATATACACCGATTTACTTTCGGGTATAGCACTTAAGTTGCGTATTTCTCCACTTGATCTTATTAACTACACTATCGGTAATTTGTTGGAGAAGTGAATGCTGTATCATGTGACTATTTTACAGACGTTTGAATAAGCTGCGCACAATAAAAACGCACTTACAAGAAAAGGGATCTTTGTGGCATATAGAGATAACTTAATACTGTAGGTTACCATGTGGATGGGAGAAACAGAATCTGTTTGATGCTCTGCTGAAGTCATACAGTATGAAGCTCTTTTTCAAAGTTCCACTTATCACAGATCAGCGGTAGAAATAGCAACAGTCCCCATATATGCAAAAGTTCTTGCTTGGAAAAGTTCCAGAAAGTATATTTTCCTCAGTCCTCCTTGTGAGTGGTGCACATAATGTGTCTGAAAATTGATCCGTATTTTTAATATTTATTTCCTTTGTCTACTAATTTTCCTTAGCTAACACACATACAACTTTCCACACTTGAAAGTTTTCTACTACACATGCAAATTTTACAAACAGCAACCACAATATTTTACAATCGAGAGAGGGGTTGACATATTTCATCATGTTATCTCTCCTCCATTGTATTTGTGTAGTGACAATTCAATTAAGTTGTGTAGGTATTCTGCATTTCCTGCTCTTATTTTAAGTTCTTAGAAAATATTTCTCAATTCAAACATGAGTTGCGGTTTAAGTTTCAAATGTTCAGAAATCCTTCAAACACATGCTGTGCTATCTCTTATGTAGTTATTAAAGCTGGATTCCCAGACTTGGGAGAAGTCAGGCACTAAAATATTTATATAGAATACATTGCTGTTTGCAGCATACAAAAGCTTTGAACTTACGTATAAATGATTTTGAACTTATATGTAGTAAATTAATCTAGAATTCAGACAAAAATAAGAACTCTTCCGTGAAAAATAGTTTAAATATATTAAATTAACTTCATTGTATTAATGTGCTCTACCTTCAGAATCTGTCACTTGTAAAATGATTAATACAATCAACCAAGACTTCATACAATCATGACTTAATACAAGTAAATCAAGTTTTTCTCAGAGACAACACTACACATGGAAATAATTCTTTCCCCCCCACATTTTCTAAGGAGATAATGAAGTTTATATCAACTGCATTGTAGTCTCTGCCTTCTCCATTTGTCCCATCGACAGATAGTTGGAATTTTACTGAAGATGGGAATATAGCTCAGTTGTAGAGCATTTGACTGCAAATCACAGATGTTTCTGGTTCAAATCCAGATATATATAATGTAACCATGTATTTGTCATCATAACTCTGTGCCCAGAACATACTTGAAAATAAGAGGTAACTCAATGTATTATTTCCTGGTAAAATATTTTTTTAGAAATAAAATAAAGATGTTCCCTTGCAAGTCCATGGCATTCTCTTTTAATCAATTTGTAATATATGTCTGAAAAATGATCTGTTTTTTAATATCCATTTCCTTTTCATTCAGAGAAAATTAATTAATTCATTTTAATTAATTAAATTTTATCTACGTGACCGTATATGGTCCTGTAGCACTCCTGCTCATGATGTAGAGACCCATATTCAGCATCTATGTTCTCGAGTTATTAAGTTGCCTGAATGCAACCAGTTTCTAATGTGGCTATTACTTATTGACTTTTAATAAGGTGGATATTTATTATAAATGTTGGACCCCATTTTGTGTTACGTAGATGTAAACAAGTATCCACTTTAAGGAGCAATTCATACCTCTTGACTTCCTTTCCATTGTTTTCTTTCCAACATTTGCACTAGCTGGTTTCTGTCCTCTAAGTCCATAGGAAAATACCATGTTCATGAGTGATTTTTAAAATGTTAACAAAATACAGTACACTAAACAATAAGCTGATGTGGAAGATGTCATTACGTGCACTTGAAACTCTTGCTATTATTAATAGGATGGATCACCAGTAGAAACCAGCACATCAATAATCTTGGGATTTCAGGAGGCTCTAAGAAACCATACCCTGTACACAGCTCTGACCCTGTTTAAAAAGAAAATTCTTCCAAAATATGGTATCGTTACATGTAAGAAATCTGAGAATCTATACTGAAAAACACCTTTTCTATGGATAATCAAGAAACAAAAAAGTTGGTCTGAGCAAGGGATTGCTGCTCTAAACTGTAATTTCTTCATTCAAACTACTAAACTCTACAAAACTGGTTCACTTACTGTACATCATATTACAGGAAATATGTTATTTTTATTAATATCCAGAAAAGAACAAGCCACTGCTTAACCAGATGTTAGTTGAGTGCCATGATACTATAAAGGAAAAAGGGGGCATACACATCAAGGCAAAAGTAGAGCAATTCTGCGTCCACCATAGGACACCAAATAGGTCTCAGCCAGAGATGCCATTTTTAAATATCCAACTTCCCTGCCAGCCACAACCGCAATATTTAAATGTCACACACGCCGGATATCTCACTTGCTTGCCAATGGTATCCCTGGCTGAAGCCCAATGATGATATGTCCCTACGGCAAGGTGTGTGGCAGCAGAGTCAACATGGTCGTGGCAATAAGGCCGGGGCCAAACATCCTAGACCTTCCATAATAGTCTACGCCTTTTGAAATAATTTCTATTTTTCCTTTTAGATATCATTTTTTTTATGTTAGAGTTTTACATATTGATGGCAATGTTGATCTTTTTCAGATTATTGTGCCATAAAGAAGTTCCCACTGTGTTCCCAGATCAGAACTGGTCTTTCCTTTCCTCTTGTCTTTCATATTACTCTCCAGCATTTTGTGGACTATAACTGGTATGTTAACAAACCGTTGTTACTGAAAAATACCAGGAGTCAAATGTGAGAAACGCAAACATTTTCAGTCATTTTTATATATCAGCTCCAAGTGTGTTCTTGCCCTAAATCAATCAAATTTTGAAATGGGCAAACTGTTTAAGCAATGTCACTGTATGCATAATTTAATAGAAACTCATGAGAAATTTAGCAAATCACATTTGAAGACATTCGCACATCCCAAAACCGGTTTTGTTTTCTTTCTAGGTTAACATCCTCTGTATGTTTCTAAACCAGATCTAACGCATTCTAAGCAGCTTGTCTTTTAGACTTGTGTTTCAGGTACCTTTAAATTCATGGCATTCTCCAGGACCAATTGTGGTATGTTCTTTTACTTGTCTTTATTTTTCTTGCTCTGTATTTCTTTACAAGACCTAGCATACTTCTTTGTCTTTCAGATGTGTGTGTGTGCGTATATGATACAGGATAAAGTCTGGTATTTTTCATGCTGGATAAGATCTAATGTGTTCCGTCTTTCTTTTTTGTCTTCTGATGTTAGCACACCCAAATACTATGTATTCATGTCGCATTGACTTAAAAAAAAAAAAATTTAATCTGTAATCAGATTTATTTTTTTAAACAAAAAGGAACCAGAAGGGATTGGGGACAGGTTACAGAAGAAAAGGACCGGGGGGGGTAGGGGGAATGGAGGGCAATAAATGGTCAAATTCTGATGTAACAATTTTTTATTACATGGTATATGTTACATTTAACTTATTACAGAAATGGGTAAGGGCAAATCCACATCAGAAAATGCCAAATTGTTAACAGCGATGACAGGACTAATGTATCTATTAAGACAAGAAAAGGTTCCGAAACTCTGTAAAACTTGTGTGAAGTGTCATTAATATAGCTTGTTAGACTTTCCATCAACATGACATGTTTTTAAATCATGGAAGATAATTTTGTCTCCATTGTTTAACAATTACACATCCAGTGACAAAAAGAACAAGGCAGATACATTTTACTTTCCCTTTTTGATTCCCAGAACTGCTTTTTATTCAATCAATATAGTATATTTATTGTCTTACAGTAACAGTAAAAATGCATTGTAAGACCATCCCATAAAATGTATCCCTTGGAGCAAAATAGTTAAATGTGATAAAAAGGTTTTTTTTAAGGCAAAGGAATACAATTTGGATTAAAAATAGCAATTTATGAACATTTTCCCAGAAAAGAATAAATAATGACAGTGTATTGTTTGTAAGGAATTGCAATGTCAACAAATGTATAACATTTCTAAAATGTTTCTCATAACAATTCTAAGCCATAAGGCCTCGGGCATGGTCAGCGCTTATTCGCTGACCTGTGCTGAGGCTCGCTGCTGCTCGGCACTGAGCCCCTGCAGCCGCAATGAGAGCGGCTTTAGCAGGGGCTCGTGCACGCGTCCGCACGCTTGGGGAAGCGTGTGTCTCACGGAGGTTTCAAATTTGGCGCTCGCCGGAGCGCAGGGCTGGTCACATGAGCGGTTCGCCCAATGAGGGCGAACCAGCTCTGTGACGTCACTGGCCCGCCCCCAGACCCGCCCACGGACGGCGCGCTGTGTAAGGCCAGGGAAAGCACCGCTTTCCCTGAGCCTCAGCGCGCCTCCGCCCGCATTAATTCACTATGTCCCAGGTCTAAGTGTTGCATGTCTCTGTAGGCAGTCACAAACCCTGGCTCAATGGCTGCATACGTTTTGTTACAACAGTAAATTATAGTTAATTTATCTTTTCACCTAGTCACAACTTGCTAATGTAAACCTGGTATCTGGCAATACTGGAGACTTGTACTGTAGGATAAGTGTTTTAAGGAGTTGGTGTCTACTCTTGTTACTTTAGCTTAAAATTGTATGAAGTCTTTCTGACCTACATCAATTTAATGAGTACAATTCCATATAGTTATAGGGGTGTATAGATGGGCAAAAATGTCAATGTCTACTCTGTCTTAACTGTATATAATATCCTCTTTTCTATATTCGCTGATACCCAATGAAGAACCCAGAGGTTTGAAAGCTTGTAACATATCCACTATCTTTTGGTGTAATAAGAGACATCACACTACCTATTCCTACTCCCTCCTTTATTGTGACTCTATTTGTGTGTGTCACTCATCTGTCAATAAATGTGTTCTTCTAACTTGTATCCTTTCACCATGTCTAACATACAGGTAACTGATTAAAGAGAATCTACTGTACTGTATCTAGATCTGTTAATTTATTTTCACTCAGCCATGTAAACTGTTTCACTTATTCTCTTATACATTCATTTTAACTCCCTTTCATTCAACTCCATCATTCTTTCCCTCTTGTACAATTTCTATATTTATTTTAATTCTTTCATTTCCCATTTTATTTCTTTGTTAAGATCCTGCTCTACTGTTCATGTCTATACTCTGTTACAAAAGCTCGCCTTCTGTCAGTCTTTTTTTAAACAGCTGAAAATGTATCTTCTTCATAGCATACACTGTGCCATGCATTCATTCCTTGGTAGTGTTTTGGGGATTTTACATAAACCTTGAATTACCGGAGAGGGGGGAGGGAGCGGGGTGAAGGCTCAGTTTTTATTTTATAGTCAAGTTCCTCTTAAAACTGCCATGTTAGTGGTAGTAGATGATATTTCCATGCAGTTCCCACATCAGTCATTGTAAGTTACAATTTCCCATTTGTGGCAAGAACTGTTTAAACTTTTGGAAGTCAAACTTTCTCCATCTTCAGCTTATCATCCTCACAAACATGCACATGAAAGGGTCATCCAAAATTTGGAACATCTCTGTTGTTTACTCTCCTATCGCATCCTGTATGTCGAGTTTGATTACATTAACTCAACATGCGTTTACTAATAAAGCACATTTTTCTTTTGGGATTTCATCCTTGATTCATACCAGTTCTGCAGGTGGCATTATCAGTTCCAGCTGTCTCAACTTGCTGACAAGATCCAGAGCACACTGTTTCAACATTTATAAAAAGCCAAAGAGTTCTACAAACCTCATCCTGACAACAATTGACAAAACACACCATCATTTCCAATAGGAGCCAAAGTACAGTATGACTATCTTCCGAGCATCTCAACCAAGCTCCAAACCATGACTACTAATCCAGGATCATGAAGAATATGTAGTTAAGTGTGGGACAGAAGAAAAGGGGCAAAGGAACCAGTAAAATAATGATTAAATAGGGTCCCACGGGGACTCATCCTGCCACTAGACCCCCGAGTTACCCAGTTATTACATGACCGGTAGGCCCTTGCATCCTATGTAAAATTGCACTCTTTATTCCTGTGTGCAATATAACTGCAAGTATAAAAAGTCTCTGGACATGCAGAGCTGAGAAACCCTTTGCGCAGCCTGCATGTCCAGAGAAGACGACCGCTGCTGGGTCTGAATGGGGAGGAGGTGTGTAGAAGACAAAAAATAAAGTGTTTAGGGGTAGAGATCGGGACTGGGGGGCCATCTGCACGAAAAGCGGAGCAAATAGCTGCCTCCCCAACCAGAGCAGCTCGAGCCCAATGGGAGATACCCCATCAGCTGGAGGAAGCCATTGCTGAATCCCTCTAATAGGCGCTGTTCGCATTGGTCAGTTTATATTTCCCCCCACAAGCCCTTTAACTTCATAAGCCCGTCCTCAGCCCTGCTTGGCCAATACAGGCGAACCCGCGGCTATTGATTGGTCCGTGAACAGCATGCACGCTGTGATTACTCACCCGCCTTTCTACCATGTTTTCCTACGGCAGCAGGGAATGCAAGATAAGCGGACGTCTAGGTGATCTAAACGGTATGCTCCAAGGTTTTACCAGAGACACCCGAAAACAAGGCTGAGTCTTACCAGCGAGAAATTCAAAAGTGCTTTATGCTACGGGACTGTAGCTCTGCTGGAAAAGAGGAAAGCAGGACTTTTCAGCGGGACTTATGAAAGTGCTCTGCCGCAAATTCTACCAGAGGTCTGGATGGTCACTACCTCATCGGAGAGTGGAAGCCAGCCCTGTGTAAGCCTTTGATGTGGCGTTTAGCACCTAGTATTGCCCCTTATGCGCTATTTTTTGGTGAGTATAGCTCTGATTGCGTTTGTTGTGCTGTGCTTGCCAACTCCAGCTGGAATAAAAATTATTTGTTCTGTCTGGTGCTCGATCCCTGGGTTAAATTCTGGTCTCCCATAACAAAGCACATTCTAGATTCTT
This sequence comes from Ascaphus truei, assembly GCF_040206685.1. Lineage (NCBI taxonomy): Eukaryota > Metazoa > Chordata > Amphibia > Anura > Ascaphidae > Ascaphus > Ascaphus truei. The sequence goes on from NC_134487.1 coordinate 222,458,646, forward strand.
GAATATCCCCGCACTCACATCCAGGGGTATGGACTACAGGGAGACTGCTGAAAATGTGCAGACCCTAAACATATGTAACAGACTTCATTGCTCTCACTGATAACACAAAATAATGTTATAACAGATTATAGATAGCATGGATGGAAATTTCAGGCATCATTGAAATCCCTGTTGTCTGATTTCTCAAAATTCCAGGAGCAGTAAATCAGTAACACAACATTTTAGGCACCGTGCCAAATCAGTAGTGGGATGATATGATAGGTATTAATCTGGTAGAGTGGGGGGAATAGGAGGAGCAGAAAATAGTGATGGGTGGGGTGGGATAATGTCATTTTGCCCTCTTCAACATCTATTTCAATGGTGCAGCACCAAATCTTGCATTGAATGATGCTCCAGAATTAATTCAGAGCATCATATTAATGGGTGCAAAAACATTGGGTACAAAAATAGTCCAAAATTAAAGCATGCTTGGGATAGCCACAGTGGGACATTGCACTGGGATGACTCACTAAATATAATGCCAAAATTCAGTAGAGTCTATAACTTTGTAGTAAGGCAAGAAATTGACAAATTAAATGGCCTTTACCTGCTGACAAAAGCCAAACATAAAAAAAGAGCTTCTCTAGTGACCTTGCTTCTTCGTTCCTTAGGACTTCTGCCTGAAGTGGATGCATGTGCAACCTTGCCCATGGCACTGCCTTTATGGTCTCTGACAAGTCCTAGTATTCTCATTGCTTGACAAAGCTATATGGTTGAGATAGTCCTGAGGTATCAGACACGTTTTATCAGATTTTTTTGTTTTGTCTAATGGCAAAAAAAACTTGAGGACTGTATTGAATTGTAGCCCTAGAAAAATGTTTTCTTATCAGCGCTTTAACTTTTTCTATTTCCATTACTGCATTGTCAATATCTTCTGTTGAAAAGTTTGCAAATTCTTCTCTTACTTCACCTTCAAAATGTTATTCTGGCAATTCTGTACGTGCTGAGGCTTTCAAGTCTGATTCTTGGAAGGAAGCAAAGTAACAACTCTGACACCACTATTTATAAGATGTCAAGTGCATTTTGCATCGATGTTCCTAATGCTATTTGTAGACATTGCATAGTTTTTTCTTATAGTTGTTGGGTAAAGGTTGTGCTGCACAAGTTAAATGTTTGGACTTAAATCACTTTCCTGGGTCTAACACCCCCTGCACTGGGTTCCTGAAGGGCTTCAGGTCCTCTATTGTGGGGAGTGGTCATCTGTAGGACACAATATACCATAAGAAACAATAATTCACCTCTCCCAGTCTGACCTGATTCAGAAGATTTTCCGCCTGAATAATTTTCCTTCAATTATTTACCATCAGACGGTAGTTAAGGAGTTAATCAGCTCACAAGATGCAATGTGCGTCTCCAGAAGGCATATCCTCTCACATCATTTGTCTGCCTGTTTTCTTGGTTTTTAAAATGCCCAGTGGTCACGTGGTGTACTACAACCAAAAGCGCGATCACACTTCCTGCCTGTGGTCCTCTCCGTCAGCACACGTGGCCATCTTGGTATAGGAGAGCTCTGTAGACTCACAAGGCATTACCTGCGTCTGATGTGTAACCAGGTCACCTGCTGGCTACTATTCTGCCCCTGTACTGGCAATAAGCCCTGGTACAATCAGGTTGCCAGTAGTTGATATGGGGTTTTCCCTTCTGAGGAGCTGCATTTGAGTGACAGTGGGAGGCGGCGACATCCGGCCTGGGCATGACCAATTATGAGACAGACCTGGTGCCCGCCTCCTGGCTGTACTTAAGGGCAGTGCCGCCCAAGTTCGGGAGTGCCTCTACCTACTTGAGAGGGGAAGGTCACACAGCCAAGAGCCTGATTATTGGGCCTACTCTGCTCTTCTCTCTGGGGGAGAGTGAGTGTGTACCATACCTCTCTGCCCCTGATAGATCTATAGATCTTGAATTCTGGATGTTGTTGGTGTCATCAAAACAAATACATGACTATATGCGGTATTAATCTAGTTTACCCAGAAATATTAGAATTGGAGACTGCATGTGCGAAGGGAGCAAAGACACAGCTCTCACATAATGCAGTGATTGGCTATTGCCACCCAAAACTTTTTGAAACGAGCAAGGCAATACCATTAAAAAGTTATAACACCTCTTTACATATTGCTAAAGTATTCCAGTCCAACGGCTTGGAGGAGTGAGGGATAGACTTCAGCAGATACTGAGGTTATGGGTTATAGCACCATATATAAACATAAAATGAAGAAGCCAGTATAGGGAGACACAAAACATGTCCAATTCTGGTCTGCTTTTACTCAATACAGTGAACAATATTGGATCCGAGTAGTATTGTTAAATGTGAAGTTACCAAGAGATGGCTGTAAATTAAAAAAAAAAACAAAACCTTCAAGCAGTTACATTTGGTGATTATTAGGTGATGACCAACCCTCTGGGAATATCGACCTTTAGGCAAACTGTATTAATAAATACTGTACAACTTTTTACCTTTCCCATGTAATTGGGTAAATGTCATGAGCTCAAATGCTAAGCTCAAAAGGTATTGCTTTTTAAATCATTAAAAGAATATAAAAAGGAAAGACGCCTATTTCTCTGAACAGTTATGCATTTATTCAAAAATAATTACAATGATAGATATTTCTTGGCACTATTAGTAATAAATCAAAGCAGTTAGCAACGGTCATGACAACTATTTTATTAATAGTGTATCTACAGTATAAAATGTAGACTACAATTTTTTTAAATGGCAGACAAGCAGTGACAAAGGTGAAGGAGCTACTTGGCGCTCTCTAGAGATTGCACAGCATTAGAAATGTTCTCGATGTTATAAATAATAATCATATGACGTTTACACCTTTCATGGGTCTACTTGTAAATTGCAACAATAGATATTGCTTGATGTAAAGTATATAGGGGATAATTCATTAGACGGTAATAGCACAAATTAAGGCACTATTGCATGAAAGGTCACAGACTTAATTGTGACTTTCCAAGTGATTGGGCACAATCAGCACTACCGGAGAATTACGGTGTGATCAAGTCCTATAGAATGTTAAACCTCATCACCTTTTTACAAGTAACAATGTCACATGAATATGTTACTCTGGATTTCTACAATTTTGATTACTTATTTTTTTTTTAATAGAAGCTAGGGATGTGAGCAAAAAAACATTAATAATATTGATATCTAAACATACATATGGTATGATTGTCATATACAATTTTTTTTTCTACTTCCAACTAATTGTTAAAAAAAAAAAAAAGCAGTGGTGTAAAATATAGGAACAACTATAAAGTAATGCAATGGCTTGGCCAATTCTATTTGATTTTTCTTTGTTATAAGTAGAGATAGGCAAAATGTTAGCATGCATTCAAATCCACAAAGGATTTGCAAGTTCCTTTCAGCCGCAGCTCAGTCTCAAACGCCAGATTCCCCCCCCCCACCCCCTTTCCTATTACTGAAAATCCGCGGACTGATTTGGGAAAGGGGAGAGAGACCTATTTTACTAGCGTATCAAGCAAAAAAATAATTATATATATATCTAAGAAGAAAAAGTATAAGGTGCGCAAAACTGATTTAAAATAGTGTTGCAATGATGTCTATGAGTGCTGCCACAATGTGTGTGTGTGTATATATATTCACACATATATATATACACACACACACACATATATATATACAGTATATATATATATATATATATATATATATATATATATATATATATATATATATATATATATAGTCATTGGTATGGCAGCTAGCACTCACATTTATGTAGAAGGAAGATGCTTGTCCCATAGCGTAGAAATAAGCGTGTAGAAACCAGGGGGATCCTGATAACAAATTGAGACAGCACACCGCAGATGTAGAAAACCCATGTATGTATATGGGGATGTGGGTATGGGTGTGGGATGTGTATATATATGGGTGTTCAGATCAGTCACTTGTGCACTGTCCTGAGGAAGGTCCCTCAACGAAAACGTTGGCTGCCTGGTGTTCTTAATACACTTTCTTTTCTACATCTGCGGTGTGCTGTCTCAATTTATCAGGATCCCCCTGGTTTCTACACACACACACACACACACACACACACACACACACACACACACACACACACACACTGTTCGACAAACCCGTTCCCCCACTCGCACCTGGCGAGTGGAAATTGGCTCGTGGCCAGTAGATTTCCCCTGCTCTGCAAAAAAAATAAAAAATCTCTCTAGCTCTGTGGTTCCCAATCTGTGCACCCTGATGCGACGTGCTGGCCTACAGGGACGCCGCGAGTTTGTGTGTGGATTCCCCCTCGCAGCCCACCCCGTCCTCTGCCGGAGACCGGCCCACCGCACTACACCGGCAGGGAGAGGAAGCTCCCCCCCGGCTCCTTCCTGCACCAGCAGCCGCAGGGACAGAGGAGAAGTTGCAGCACGAAGAGGAAGCAACCCCCCCCCCCCCTCACTCACTCTGGTGCCTGCTGGAGAGAGAAGCCAGCCTACAGCATGGAGAGAAAGCTCCCCCCCACCACCCCCCCTCAGCTGCAAGGAGAGAGAGAAGCCAGCCGGCTCCAGCCACTGCCAGGAAGGTGAGAGACCTTGGCTGCAGGGATCCCCTCCCTCACCGCTCCACCCAGGAGCCATCGCCCCCCACAGCCTTCTGAGACCCCACTCCCTGGCTGCCCACATACCGCCACCCCCTCCCCCACGGCTGCACAGTGCCTCCCTGGCACAGCACCCTTTCCCCTCCACTCCTCTGCTGCAGTTCCCTGCACTTTACGCCCCTCATACGTGTGTATATGAGAGTGTGTGTGTGTGTGTATGGGAGAGGTGTGTGTGTATATGAGTGTGTGTGTATGGGAGAGTGTGTGTGTGTATATGAGAGAGTGTGTGTGTGTGTGTGTCTGTCTGTGTGAGTGGGAGTGTGTGTATGGGAGAGTGTGTGTGTGTGTATGGGAGAGTGTGTGTGTATGGGAGAGAAAGTGAGTGTGTGTGTGCAGGACACCAGAAGTACCCCCCCCCCACCCACCCAGTTACCCACCCCACCCAGTATCTGTCTCTCTCACTCTCACGCGCTCTGTGTCTCACTCTCTGGATATCTTATTTACCCTATATATCTTAACTACCCTATACCTACACTGAAATAACCTATACTGCTTTCTTCCAGATCTGACTCAAGCTTCACATGGGAGACATCGGAATCCCCCCTAGCCCAGAAGACAGGTAGGGAACACCTCCCCTCCAACTTATAACATTGCGGGAATGAGGGTACCTGGACATTGAGGGGCTGTGGATCAGGTAAGATCCCAGGTGGGATTGCTGCTTTAGTTATTGTTAAGCGGGGGCATCCAGACACTGGTTAAAGGGTGCAGGAAACTAGTCATTCACATCTGGCTTTTTTTTTCTAAATCCGACACACACACACACACACACACACACACGACTAATTGTAGTATAATGTAATACAATAAATAAACTTATGTCAAAAACGAATGTTATTCAAAAAAAAATTCAAGCGGGCCTGGGGGCGGGACTAGGTGGCCAGTAGATTTTTGGGTGATTTGTCGACCACTGTACATATATATGAGTCACTGACTCAGTAGGCTGGAATGGAGTATATGTGTACTTTCCAGCACTCAACCAGTGAATCTATTGCCTGCACCTGCAGCCTAATGAGTGAGTGTGAGAGAGAGTCTGAGAGAGAGTGTGAGAGAGCGAGTGTTAGAGAGAGAGTGAGTGTGAGAGAGTGAGTATGTGAGAGAGAGAGTGAGTGTGAGAGAGAGAGAGTGAGTGTGAGAGCGAGAGTGTGTGAGAGAGTGTGAGAGAGAGTGTGAGAGGGAGAGATAGTGGGAGAGAGAGAGAGAATGGGAGAGAGAGTGGGAGAGAGAGTGTGAGTGTGTGCGAGTGAGTGAGAATGTTTTCCCCAGAGAAGGGGGAGAGACAGGTGTGCTCCCCAGCTACCAGAAGCTGGTTAAAGAAGCAGTGTAAAGAGTGAGTGAATTTGCAACTAGCAAGTGCTGTGTGTAAAGGTAACGCCATAAGCAGAGTGCTGAGTGTCACTACTTCCCTGCTGGGTTTTAAAAATGGCCGACGTGAAATGTTTGTTTTGCAATGTACGTAATCATACAAAACAGTGTCCCTTCAGGCCATACGATGATGATGACGACTCATACCTGCAGATTAACTTAGTATGCTGGGCCTGTCATGAAGTAGGTCACATGGAAGATGTGTGTCCCCAAATTTTCAAAGACAAACACCTGCACAAGCAAACAACGCCCTGTGAATACAAACATGATGTGGAAGCTGATACCAGTGAGTTGTGACCAGTAATACTGAGGTCTCTGGAGCTAATAAAGCAAAGAGAAAGAAAACAAATATTTCTCAAGTCACAGAGGAAGTGACCGAACCACTTGAACCTGCGCTGTCAACGTCCATCAGAAAGGCGCAGAGATGTGCTGCAGATCAGAGTGATGGGCAGAATTGTCATGGGAACGGTGGCAAAAAAAAGGAGGAGCAAAGGGAAGCTGAATCCTTGATCCAGGATAAAGAGGCCATAACTTCTGCACTCCAACCTACCCTCCATGATTATAATGTCTTGCAGGAAAGATTGGATAAGGAGCGAGAGATTAACGCCACTTTACAGAAGAATATATTCCCAGGTTTACATGAGTATTACGCTTTGAAGAAAATAGAGCGTCTCTTACGGAGTGAGCTGGAGGAGGTGAAGACTAGTCTGGAAAAGACCACCACCTCAATTGCTACCATGGAGGAAAAGCAGAACAAGTCTGACAAACTGATTGCTAACCTCAAACAGAAATATAAGGAGGATCTACAGAGGGCTACGGTCTAAACACAGAGCTGGGTATGTTGAAGGAAACCCACAAGAATGCCCTGAGTGATTCAAAGACTGTAAAGAAAGAGAAAATTCAGATTTGTCTGACCAGGCTAGTGAAGGAAAGGAGAAGCTTCACCACACAGAAAAAATGAAGGAACAATTGTCCCTGGAAATTGTAGAAGTACAGGCAGCACTGCAGAACCAGCTTGTGCATCTACAGGAAGCCAAGGAGATGCAGTGGGTCCTGCAGGAAGAAAGTGTCCAGGCGGCTAACCAAGTACAAGTGCTACAGGAACGGCTGAGTACCCAGTGTGTCCCCACAGAGTATGAGGAGCTGAAGGCCACACTGCGTATCACCAGAGCATCGCTGGAGGAGGAGCTTGGATGCCAGGTGACTCTGTATGAGAGGGAGTGGGAAAAGGTCCAGAACCTTGAGCAAGAGCCCCCATGAGCCAGTACGCCAAGGAGAAAGAGGCCTGGAAAACAGAAGCAGCAGCTACCCTGGTGATGAAATTTGCAGGGCTCCAAAATATGAAGGATGCACTGACGCAAACTCAGAGCAAGCACCGGGAAGAGGTGAAGGCCCTGAGAGGGGACTTGCAGGATCATATTGAGCTGCAAACGCAGGTTGCTGAGGGCAAGATACAGCTCGCCGAGAGGGAGGTGGTGTCTGTCCATCAGGTGACCTGCCTTACATTGCGCTATGAAACCGAGATGGCCTATATCCACAAGCGGCTAGACCACACGGCCAATGAGGGGGCCCGGCTGCAGCTGAACAAGGTCCGGGAGAAGCACCAGCAGCTGCAGGTCAAGAATAGAGAAAAGGAAACAGAATTAAACCTTGCTCTGAATCAGCTGACAGATGTGGAATCGCGGCACAACTTCAAAGAAGCTGAACTAGCTGCCGCACTGAGGGGAAAAAGACATACAGAAGGACTGCTTCAAGACTTGAGGAAGGACCTGGAGTCTGAGTGTGCTGGCCACAAGATGGCAGAGAAAAAAAAGCGCAACCTGGGGGAGGAGGTTTCTCAGCTGAAGTTGGAGAAAAAGGTATTGGCCCAGCCCAAGCGTCTGTTTCCCACAGAAACTAATGCCTGTGAAGACAAGGGTACAGTGAGAGCTGGGGACACTGCTCAATTGAAAAACAAGATTACAAAGTTTGAACCGCTCCAGGAAGCGTGACTGCAATACCTTTGCAAAACTACAGTCTATTTTCCACAAGGCACGGAATGGGAAGACTAAGGTGTGATGTAGCACAGTAAGAATCCAGTTGTACTGCAGTACCCATGGGACCAAAAGTGGATTCCTTACCAGGAAGGAAGCCGCTGTGAAGAGACAGTCGAGAATGGGACTGAAGTGTGTCCGTGATCGTAAGACGAGAAAGACCTCACAGAGTGTCCAGCAACACTCCCAACGGAGTAAGTTAAGGGGTCAAGAAAGAAAGGCCCAAGCCTACGATTCTGCTGACTAATAGTGAGGTGCCATGGGGTGTACTTGGGGTTAATAAGAATCCCACCCAAATTGAAGTTCTGAAGATAAATGGTGTGAAACATAACACTGAAGGTACGCTGATGGAAACAGTTCCAAAAGCCATCACCGCTAAAGCGGAGTCACTGTCTTCACAAGAGAAGGCCAAACAGTCACTGGCGAGTGACTGCAATGAGCTGACTGAGGTACAGGCTCTACAGGGTAATAGAGACTGAGCACAAGAGGAAGAAGACAGAGATGCATCTTCAGGATTGCTGATCAAGGTTACAGAGTGGCATTGAGTCCTGGCAGAGAGAGCTGGCAGACGGCAGGATGCTCGGGAACCTTTGCAAAAGGGGACACAACCAAGGCGGAGCTTCAACCCTAGACTCAGGCCGGCACAAGATAAAGAGGTAGCGAAGGACCAGACTGTAGGTCCAGAAGGCCTGGTAATTGTCCCGAAGGGAAAAGTTTTCAACTGGAATACTAGGAAAAGACAGAAAGAGAGGACGTCTTTGGTGTGGGAGCACAGTAATTGTGCACTGGTCGCTCCCCCAGTAGGAATGGAGCTGGGGGGGAGGATATGTGACAGAGCCACTGACTCAGTACGCTGGAATGGAGTAAAGCACTCAACCAGTTAACCTACTGCATGCACCTGCAGCCTAATTAAGCAGGATTCCTGAGAGACTGCAGGTTCAAAAGACACAGGAAGGAGAGAGATGATAGAGAGAGAGAGGCTGTTTTCCACAGAGAAGGGGGGGGGGGACACAGATGTGCTCCCCAGCTACCAGAAGCTGGTAGAGTGAGAGACACTGTCGAGAGAGTCGTGCTGAAGTAGTGTAAAGAGTGAGACATTGCTGAGAGCCGTGCTGAAGCAGTGTAAAGAAGCTGGTAAAGAGTGAGAGACACTACTGAGAGAGTTGTGCTGAAGCAGTGACATCTGGTTACAGAGGAACTACAGGAGTTTCTCGGAGCTCACGTGGGGCCGAGTTCCCCTAAGAAAAGGAGACATTGTAGCTGAAGCAGGGACGTCTTCGCCACATGGACTAAGATAAGCAAAACCCTTTCTATTGTATGCAAAGACTGTGCGGTTACTTTATTGCCTATGCCAGGGCATGTTTTGGGCTGACAACCGGTTTAGCTGGCGGCCCTGATAGTAAGGGCCTGAAGAAGTCAGTTAGTTCCCTGACAGGGATAGGTATTTATTTATGCTTTTGGTTTGGTTTTCTTAAAGGGACGGTGGGCCTGCGAATACGTAACTTAACCCATATAAATAAACCCTACGTAAATAGAAATACAGTGTTTCCGGCCTTATTTGCGATAAAGGAGACTGCAACGTGGTGTGGGCATCACTATATATATATATATATATATACATATACAGTCATATATACATATACAGTCACATATATATATATATATATATATATATATATATATATATATATATATATATATACATATACAGTCACACACTGTCACTCAGTCACACACTGTCACTCAGTCATACACTGTCACTCAATCACACACACACAGTCACTCAGTCACACACACACACAGTCACACACACACACAGTCACTCAGTTACACCCACACACAGTCACTCAGTCACACACACACACAGTCACTCAGTCACACACACACACAGTCACTCAGTCACACACACACACACACACACACACACACACACACACACACACACACACACACACACACACACACACACACACACACACACACACACACACACACACACACACACGCAAAGATTGCAGCAGAAGATCTTCTCCCCCTCACTGTAGTCCGTAATTCACATCACATGCAAAGCTTCGCAGAGCTCTGAGGAGGGAGGAGGGGGGAGAAGGAGGAAGCAGAGTCACGGGCGGACTCACTGGTTTAGCTGCTGCTTTATGGAGCGTGAGTGCAGGGAGAACGGAGACAGATGGGAGGGGGAACGGAGACAGATGGGAGGGGGAACGGAGACAGATGGGAAGGCAGAGGGAACAGGGAGATCGAGCGCTCCATAATGAAGACAAGCATGAAGGAGGTTGCAGGAGTGTTGAGGTGCGCACGCTGCCCCCTGGTGTCCGTACTCGCGAAGCACGCGTACGTACACGGGTAAGGTGCAATATATATATATATAGGCATACCCCATTTTACGTACACCCGCTTTACGTACACTCACAAGTACGTACATTTTTTTTTGTTGCACCATACCCGTGTACGTACGCGTGCTTCGCGAGTACGGACACCAGGGGGCAGCGTGCGCACCTCAACACTCCTGCAACCTCCGTGTGTGTGTGTGTGTGTGTGTGTGTGTGTGTGTGTGTGTGTGTGTGTGTGTGACTGAGTATGTGTGTGTGTGACTGTGTGTGTGTGTGTGTGTGTGTGTGTGACTGTGTGTGTGTGTGTGACTGAGTGACTGTGTGTGTGTGTGTGACTGAGTGACTGTGTGTGTGTGTGACTGAGTGACTGTGTGTGATTGAGTGACAGTGTGTGATTGAGTGACAGTGTGTGACTGAGTGACAGTGTGTGACTGAGTGACAGTGTGTGACTGAGTGACAGTGTGTGACTGAGTGACAGTGTGTGACTGAGTGACAGTGTGTGACTGAGTGACAGTGTGTGTGTGTGTGTGTGTGTGTGTGTGTGTGTGTGTGTGTGTGTGTGTGTGTGTGTGACTGAGTGCGTGTGTGTGTGACTGAGTGCGTGTGTGTGTGACTGAATGCGTGTGTGTGTGACTGAGTGCGTGTGTGTGTGACTGAGTGCGTGACTGACAGAGAGAGAGACAGAGAGACTGAGTGAGAGAGAGAGAGAGACTGCGAGAAGGAGAGAGAGACTGCGAGAAGGAGAGAGAGACTGCGAGAAGGAGGGAGAGACTGTGAGGAGAGAGCTGCTATACAGCACTGACCCGCGTGTGCGCCTCTCACCTCCTTGCTTGCTCCCATTCATTTTATTTGAATAAAGCCTACTGTATTTATTTTGGTTACAAATGCATTATTTACATCAGTTATGCACATATATGATGTTTGCAGTACAGTACATGCATTGTAAAGTGGAAAAAAGGTAGTGCTTCACTTTAAGTACATTTTCACTTTACATACATGCTCCGGTCCCATTGCGTATGTTAAAGCGGGGTATGCCTGTATATATATATATATATATATATATATATATATATATATATATATATTGTGACATAGTCCAAAGATGTTAGGCAGCTTTCTGCCCCATTTTAGAGCAGAAAGTGCAGGAATAGCTAAAAATGATCCGTTCCACAGCTTCCCATTAACTCAGGCAGCTGGATGGAAAATCCAGAGCACAGATTACAATGGCTCTAGTTCTCCCTCACCTGCTCTTCTAATCACATGCACAGGTATTTAGAGCAGAGAGGTTTTGCATTTCACTCTCTCTCCTTGGAGCCTGGGGGCTGGGGGTGTCGCTACTCTCCTGCATCCAGTATCGAGGTTGACGGCCTCTCCACGTATCACAGTACCAGAGGATTTGCCTGGACACCCCAAACAGATAAGACAAACAAATGGTTACTGCTGTTGCTAAAAGACTGTGCTGTATCTTGTGACCCTAAATGAGAGAGCATTGTTTTAAGCTGGGGAACCAGTTTAGTTGGCCAGCAGCTGTTAGAGAGACTGATTTTGATGTGTAGTTAGATCCCTGAAAGGGATAGGATTTTGTTTATATAGTTTGGTTTCTTTTTACTTGAAATAACAGTGTGGGAAATACTGTAACAATGAAATGAGTGAACTGCTGAATGAAAGTATCTGAGTACCTCTAACCTACACATGTTAAAGCTGCAGTACCTTACTTGGATGAAAATAAAGCAGGCAGAAGCCTGAGTTAAGCAGCTTAATACTTTGCATGATCCTGTTTTTGTATTAAATAACCCTAGAAGACTGTGTCGGGAAGAACCCAGACAGACGTCAGCACTACAAAAGAGGGGCGTTTGTCACATATGGTGGAGAATGCGGGCAGACACTAAAGTCTGTGGGTTTGCAAATAAATGCGGGGGTTTAAAATGGCCGCCCAGCTGAAGTAAAATACAGATGCTATGAGTGAAGTCTGTTCCACTGTGTATATCAGTTGTGCTTCTAGCGTACACAGAGAATGTGCGAAGTGTGGATGCAATAGCACCCTGAACCCAAACAGAAAACCAAAATGTTTTGCTGAAGAAAAAAAAAAATTTTTTTGCATCTAGCAAGTGCTGTTTGTAAAGCTAATGCCTTTTGTGAGTGAATTTGCAGCTAGCAAGTGCTGTATGTAAGTTGCTGAAGTGAGTGAAATTGCAGCTAGCAATTGTCCCTGCCGGGTTTCTAAAATGGCCGACGTGAAATGTTTGTTGTGTAATGTACGTAACCATACAAAACAGTGTCCCTTCAGGCCATACTATGATCACGACCCTGGAGGAGAGCCGTACCTACAGATGAATTTAGTATGCTGGGCCTGTCGTGAAGTAGGTCACATGGAAGATGTGTGCCCCAAAATTTTCAAAGACAAACAGCTGCAAAAGCAAGCAACGCCCTGTGAGTGCAAGCAAGATGTGGAAGCTGATAACAGTGAGTGTGTGCCCAGGACCACTGATATCTCTGGAGCTAATAAAGCAAAAAGAAAGAAAACTGTTACTCAAGTCACAGGGGAAGTGACCGAGCCACTTGAACCTGCGCTGTCAGGACATGCGTCAGAAAGGCGCCGAGATGAGCAACAGCCCATAGGGCCTGGCGCAATCGTCCCAGGAATGACGACACGCCTAGAGATGACAAAGGCTACTGCTACCACCATAGGCAGAGAGCCAAGCGAATCAAAGAAAACAAGAACTGACTGGAAACTATGCTATGAGATGTCCCAGAAAGATGTGCAAAACTTCATCACAGAGTTGGGGGTTTCTCGGCAAGAGGCTAGCGCGCTTAAAGCAGAGCTGGAACTCTCACGCCATGAGGTCTACGCTCGCAGCACAGAGCTGTGTACATTGAAGAAAACCTATGAGAATACCCTGAGTAATTTAGAGACTGTAAAAAGAGAGAATGTAAGTCTGACACAGAAAAATTCAGACTTGACTGACCAGATCAGTGAAAGTGATGAGAAGCTTCACCAAGCAGAAAAAGTGGAGAAGCAATTGATTCAGGAAAAGTTAGAAATGCAGGAAGCACTGCAGAATACAGAATCAGCGGCGATCCAGGCGACACAAACTGCAGAGCTCCAAAAAAATGGAGGCGCTGATGCAAACCCAGAGCAAGCACCAGAAAGAGGTGAAGACCCTGAGGGAGGTCTGGCACGATCAGGTTGAAGAGCTGCAGAAGCAGATGGCTGAGCGCGAGATACAGTGCGCCAAGAGAGAGGAGGTGTCCGTCCGTCAGGTGGTTTGCCTGACACTGCGCTATAAAAGCGAGATGGCCGATATCTACAAGCAGCTGGACCACACGGCAAATGAGGGGGCCCGGCTGCAGCTGGAGCTGGACAAGACCCGGAAGGAGCACCTGCAGCTGCAGGTCAAGAATAGAGAAAATGAAACAGAGTTAAACCTCGCTCTGAAACAGATGACGGACATGGGAGAAGCGGCTAAAGTGGTTCAGTCGGGCTATCAATCCTACCTCCTAACCAAGCAAGCTGTACGTTCCTACAGTATACGTGTATCTTCAATGCTGTTGCAATATTACGATTTGCTATAAAGATGAAGTTGGAGAAAGAGATTCCAAGGCTAAAAGAGACACGGTCACAAAAGGAGACCAGGGAAAGTAAACTCAATGTCCTCACTGATGACAAAGAGGAAGGAGAAAGAATTGACTTTGATTGTGCTGCTGTTATTCCAGAAACAGATAGGCACCCTCCTGAGAATATACTCCCTGATCTGGAATTCAAAAATCCAGATCCTCAATTTCATTTACGTTGTCCAGAAGATTATCAAACTAGTGGACACACCCAGGACAACACAGAAGATGTTTTAGCCAAGTGGGTGGCAGTTCCTGAAAACACAAACTTGTTGACAGATCCTGATGACATGGTTAATATGGACTACGTTTGTACAGAGGCAACTAGGTCTCCAAAACCCAAAGGCCTGGTAATGGCCACAAAAGGGAAATCAAAGATTGAAAAGAAAAAACAACGAAGGTTAACATGGCGCCTGAATAGTTCCATATCTCACCAATCTGGACCACACTGTGGAGCCAAGGAGAATCTGGTCCAAGGATCTCATCAGAAGCTAAAGAAACAGTCCAGTCATT